>NW_010561610.1:67272-71089 GCF_000687285.1 Phaethon lepturus | reverse complement strand
AGGTGGGAGACAGTTTAGATGAATGAGACCATGAAATGAGAGTTTGAAACTTGAAAAAACAGGCCATTTTCTAAACTATGTCCTCATGTTGATCTTAAGCAAGAGAAAAACAGACAGAAAGTGTGTAAGCATGGTGAAATTATTGAAGGTGAGTATAAAAATACCATGAACAAGTAAAAATGGAAAGTCAGAAAGGTCAAGATCCAAAATGAGATTAAATTAGGAACATGAAGGGCAATGAACATTTTCTGTTATGAGATTGGGAAGGGTAGGAATATCAAGGAAAGTACTGAAAGACTGGAGTGCTTAGAGGGCTGTGTGAAGTAACCTCTAAGCTGTTAATGGCTTTTTCTGACAATTAACAGGATTTTCTGAGGTTCTGAAATGCTGGGAAGTGGTAGATGTAATGATTCTTTCAGCAAAACAGGAAAAAAAACCTGAAGAATTCCCTAACAGACCGCTTTACATCTAGCTTCTAAGAAAATGCAGGAAAAAATATGTTTCTGTAAATAACTAGAGGACATAAGTAACAGCCAGTGTGGTTTTGTCAAGAGCAGACTATGTCATGTCATGCTGACATAATTTCCTTTGTGGTAGAGTACAAAGTCTGTGGACAGAAGGAAAATAACAACTGTCACAGCTCTTGACTCATGAGGAAATGACACACAATATATTCTGTCTCTTAAGGTGAGGGCTTAGATGAAGTAGTTGAAAGGTGGCAACAAATCTATGGGGAAGATTAAGAGTCATTGTTAGTAGCTCACTAATGAAATGTAAGAACTTCTTGAGTAGGATTTTCTGCGGAGGCTGTCTTAGATGTTGAGCATCTCAGTATTTCCACTGGTGGATGGAAAAATGCATATTAAGCCAGCACATGAGCTGCAGTCAGGTGTCTGTAAATGTGTTTGAGCACCATTTTAAAAGTAAATTGCAGACAGGTGTATACAGGAGAAAAGGCCTGGAACTCAAAGCGTGCGTGGAAAGTCATACTTATATGGAGAACAGTCACCTGGTGAATTCATGGGCATGAGTCACTATCTGGGCTTACCAGGCAGAAGGAGGTGTACATCCATTAGGATGAACCTTCTATTGTATAACAGAGTATGCCAAGTTGTAGTAAACAGATATGTCACCTGAAGGACAGTGGGAAAATGTGACCTCTGAGGAAAGGCTGAGATTTGTCATGTCTCCTTTGAGTCATCTCTTTTCTAAACAAAACAGTCCCCAATTGTATGAAAGGCTACTGCTAAGAAAAAGGGAACAGTCTGTTCTCCATAGTCATGTAGGACAGGAGATTTCAGATCTGCACTGAAAGGTCTTCCACAACAGTGGGAAGAGATGGCTCTCACGTTATCTTAGATATCCCTAGAAACAGAGACGTCATCCTTTTCCCCAGTGAACACCTCTTGTCAGAAGTGATGTACATGTAATGACACCAGGCTGCTGGAAGTGGTATGGACAAACAAATTCTTATAGCTGGAAGGAAAACCATTTTTCTGTGGGTCCAACCTCCCACAGTCCATGGCCTCTCAGGCCAGTTACATATGAAGAAACCATTGCTTGGGCACCAGGAAAAACTTCATTTGCAGCAGTCCCAAACCTGCCAGATGGGAGCAATTTTATTGATGACTAATGCATGATGAAAGCCGGAGGCATCCTTCCGCCTTCCAAGGCATCCACCCCGGTATCAACGTGGGTCCTTACAGTGTGCTGTAAAGTACAAGCCTTGTTTCACCCCACAGCGATGGGGAGGAAAAAGGACTGAGCAAAGTAAAACCAATTAAAAAACTTGCCAGGGGGACTAATGCATTTTGGATTCTGATATCCCAAAGGAATGAAGTTTCCTATCACCTGGACTTTGAAGAAGGTCTGAAGTAAATTGTAGCTCCTCTTACCGTCTAGCACAGTGTGCCCCGGCATTTTTTCTGATCTAGTGGACTTTCCTTGTGCCAGGTCAGATTTGTGGAAGGAGAGAAGGTCTCCTGGAAGCTCATAGCCACTTCCCTGAATTGTGTCAATGTTCAGGAATCAGGCTATGTATAAAACGGATATTGCAGCACAGAGCTACACAGTCAGAGGATGTACTCAGGATGCCCTATGTCTGAACAGAAGGGCCTTTGGGCTTGGTAACATATAGTGTTTTCTAGGCTGTATGGCTTCACCCTTCATGTATAAGCTGACATAAACAGGTTTGGTGGCTGTATTAAGGGGTATGCAGATCACTGTACACACTTTTGGGTTGTGGTTTGGAAGCTGAAAAACTGCAAATGGGTGAACTATTCATATTGAATAGAAGCTGGCACTCTTCTGAATCCAAACCTCCCAGATATTCACACTTTGTTTGGTATGAAACATTCTGCTCAGTCCAAGATAAATGTTTTTGTTTTGAAACATTTGTAAGAAAAACAAGCAGTATCCAACAGTGACACTCCAGGGTCAAAATTTGAAAGATCCAAGCTCAGTTCCTTCCTCTGCATGCAGGATTTGAAACTCAGCAAGAAGATCTCCCCTTAACAAGGGGAAAGAATAAAAGTGCTCAGGCACTGAAGTTTGTAGCTGCAGAAGTGGAGAAACTGAGGCAATCTAGGTTAAGCCAAGCCAGGGCTGTATAACTGCAGTGCAATTGAAACCACGTAGGAGTGGCAGGTGGAAGTCTAAATGACTTGTGCAAAGGGAGCCAGCAGTGCCAGAGCAAGCCCCCTGGAGAAGGGTGGTGGGCTGATGTGCCCAGAATTTAAAGCATGGTGCAAAGGTGGCAGGTGTTCCCTAGGACTTCAGAGAAACTTAGGTGGCACCATGAAAGCCATTGCTGGCATGCCAATAATAACTGAGATGGATACAGCCTAAGCTTGCAACAGGATAATGCTGTTTGATCAGACTTAGGCAGACAATGGAGGATTTTGGAGGAAGACGAGGCTGCTATTTTAGGAAACTTTGCACCAGGCTGTCACACAGCATAATAATGTCTGAGCACGTGTGGTGGCACATACTTGTTTTTAACAGCTTTAAAACTGAATTGCAGAGTTAGCATAAGACCTCTACCTGTTGGTGGATGTCCTCTAAGCAGTGTTTCAAATGGAAGCCTCAAATGCTTAAGCTGCCCTGAAGGCTCGGCTGGCGGCTGGGAAAATGAGCTGGAGTCTCTGGGAATAAAATTCCGCCCCCTCCCAAGAACTCATATCACAGTCTCTCCCCAGTCCAAGGATGGACACTACTAAAAACTCCAATTGTGAAGTAAAATCATCCAGCTGAAGTGGTGCAAGACATACTGCCCAAGAGAAGCAGTACTGTTAGAGCTATTTATGGGACTATGTCCAAAGCCGATGGTGCAGACACTACCTGCAAGGCAGAAAGGGTGATGGCAAGTGTTGGAGATGCTAGGTCTGAAGATGCTTTTGCCCCTCCTTCATGGGAACAATGTTTTCCTCCTAACCAAGACGTTGGGGGGGGTGGGGGTGGGCGGTATGTGGAGCTGCAAGTGACTAATTTGATTAGACATTATCCTTACAGGATGCTGTATTGACAGCTACATTCAAACCTTTCTGGCCCGCTCATCTGTTGGCATAACGAGATTGCAGCTTAACTGATTTACCAAGTAATATTCTCATGCCACCTGCTTGTATCCAAGAATAAGCTTTCCTGCCTGGAGCCATGGGAGCCCAGCGAGGATCAGAGCTGTGTGTCCCTCACTTCTCCTGGGCCAGGGTCTTCTTCTGCACCCCAAGTATGGCCCGCTCCTCCAGCCGCACAGTGGGCTAGCATGCAAAACCTCAGGGCTCCTGCTCAGCACCCTCCCCTGGCCTTTCCTTCGCCTCTG
>NW_010561610.1:53675-67241 GCF_000687285.1 Phaethon lepturus | reverse complement strand
GGACGCCCCCTCGGCCCCCGTGCCAGCCCCTCCCGGGGTTCCATCCCCCCCCGCAGCCCCAGCTAGTGGAGCCACCAGTGCGTGAGAAACTGCCGCGGCCTCCCTGGGGGCACCCGTGGGCAAGGCCACTGGAACTGGGCGAGGGGCGGAGGGCACTCAGGCAAGTTTGGGGATGGTACGAAGCCGGGGGAGCAGAGGGCAGGGCTTCCGCTCACAGGGACTTCAGGGGCTGGAGAAACGGGCACCAGGAACTTGGTACAACCCCCGGCTGGCAGGAGCCCGACAGAGGTGCAGGATGGCAGCAACGGGGACGTGTGCGTGGGCACAGCCTGAGCCGCACACTTGTTTTAACGGAATCCAGCTGTTGCACAGAAATACAGCCGTGGAGCACGGGAGCACGGCTTTGTGACGATCCTTGCTCTGCAGAAAATGCAGCTTGAGCGGTAGCGGGTTATGCTAGAGCTCTGTTTTTTCTGGCTGCATAGGTGATACCTGAATTGTAGCAGGATCATTAAATGTTTATAATGAAGTACAAATCCCATGCGCTAGTATGGACAAGGAGAAGTGTGGTGCTGGCAGTTCAGTTGGAAAAGGTGAACAATGAGTTTTGGACTCAAAATTAGTGCCTGGACACCCCTCAGAAAATTCTGCTTGCATTTTGGCCAGAATGTTGGCTCCATCTTGTCATGACCAGGGAACATCAGCAGCTCCCTTACTAATTATTTTGCAGAATTGCTTTAAAATTAGCATACTAATTTAAGTATTGCCTTGGTGAATTGCAAGAAACAGTGAGAGATTTGAATCTGAATGGTTCTTGCAGGAAGGAGGTGGTGCTATGGACACACACATAAGTACAAAGTTTTACTTTATAGTAGCCTGTTCTGAGTAAGCAACAACCAACAGGCATGCTGGGTTAGCTTGCCGAAATGCTTCTAAGCTCTAAAATTGGTAAGACACAGAAAGCACCTCTTCAGGTTAATGTGAGGCTAGTTCACAGTTAAATGTTTTATTTTCTTTCTGAAAAAAACCCTTCTCTCTAAATGATGAATCTTGCAAACTTTTAAAATAAATGCCAGTTTTGGAGGGGTTGGGTGTTTTGTTGTTGTTGTTGTTTGTATGGGGTTTTTTTGTTTTGTTTTGTTTTGTTTTAGTAATTGCCTGGTGTTTAGAGGAGGTATAAGAGCACCTGGTGTTCTGGAGCTACTTCAGTCAAGGCAATGGTAGTATGTAAGAAAGAGTCCGGACCCTGCACTGCCCAGTGCAGAAAAAAAGGTATCTTTGCCATGCCAGAAGACTAGAAATGTACCCGAGCCTTGAATAAGTCCACCAGACCTCTTGCCTTTATCCTCCTTGCATACATTGTAAACATGCACAGATTATCTTCCTCTTAATTTTATGGAGAGATGGCTCGCTTAAAAAGAATACTGCAATACAGTAGCAATAGTGATTTCTGCAATAAGACTACATGAGTTTATTGTCTTTCAATTGACAGATTGTATCCAAGGCTCTTAGCACAAATCACTGAACCTCGAATAAGAAGATTACTTAGTTGGTCAAATGTCCTGTGAAGCTGAAGAACAAAAAAGATCATTAAACTCTTCCCAAACTCTACCATGTGCACTCCTTATGCAACCATCTTCCCCAAATACTCTGGGCATGGAATTAAGGAAAACACAATGGTAGGACATACGAAACTTTAATAAGGAACACTAATAACACAATACAGGTGCTCAGATCTACTCAGAAGTAGGTTTGCTCATGCAGTATCAGGGGGAAATGATGAAGAGGAGAGAAGAGAAGAAAAGATTTTCAGATGTGTGCAGAACAAGGTGGCAGCATCCCAGGCGAGTGAAGTGATTTGTGGGAAACAAGGCCACAATGGGCAAAAAAATAAGGCAGAGAATAGGATTGTTTGGCAGAAAAGAAGTGGAGCAGAGAAACTGACTTTAATTTCAAGAGTAAAGAAAAAGCAAAAAAGATGATAAAGAGATGAAGAAGAAGAAAAGGGCTACTGAGTCCATAAGAAGCTGTGGAAACAGCCAAGGACTGAAATCTGGGAAGGAATATGGAGAGCATGGAGATTGCAGAGATTAAAAAGAGTGGTGATGAGCCAGGAGGGACATGGGGCAAAGCCAACAGAAAATGCCCATCCATGCTTCTGGAACTGGTTATTGAGGAAAAGCCTTGGGCCTCTCATCAGGGGGACAGAAGCATTTCTGCAAGCTAGAGGGGCTGTTGGTTAGGGGGAAGTCAAGGCTGAAAGAGTCTCACAGGGAGTGTTTCAGAGTTTGCTTTTGACCACTCAGATAGGAACAGGTGATGCAGAGTGATTCTCAACACAACTGCTCCAGGACAACTAAACCGGGCTGGGAAGATGCTCAGAGAAATACATGTTCAGGTGAGTTTAGAAAGAGGCTGATAGCACACGGAGGTGGCACAGAGATAGGCCTTGCCAGGATGAGGTGACAGTGCTGGGCAGAGGGATGCAGTCACAGAAAGTGGCTTTAACTCAAAGGAAAGACTACTATGAAAAACTGGGGAACCAGAAGTGTGGGACTGAGCATAGCCACCATGGGTAAGAAGAGGTCAAGACAAGAAATCATGGAAAGAACCTGGGGGAGACTGTGTACCCTCAGTGCACACAGCAGAGCAGTGTGAAGAGGGGTGCAACACTGGCAGGTAGAAGGCTGCAGTGAAGAGCAGGTGAGCACTCACATTCCAGAAACCAACAATGGGGTTGGCCATACAGGTGTTCTACAGCTCATAACAGGAGTGGCCGTAGCTCCCCACGGTGCGGCTGCAGGCACAGGACTAAAGTAAGTCCTGCAGAGGTTTTGACAGTGTTTGAGCACACAGCAGCCTGTCTCCTCCTCCTTCTTTCCTTGCAGGCAGAGGGATGATGCCTAATGTCCATTTCCTGCAGCAGAGGCTGCTGCAGCAATGGTATTTTTAGTGAGCCTCTTGGAGGCAACGCTGCAATTTTCAGTGTTTCTAGCTTGTTGCTCAGTCTGAAGTGGATGTAAGCTTGGTCTTTGGGCCAAGTGTATTCCACTTGCAAGTTTACAGAGGTGGTAACACTTTGGATCCTGAGAGTTGACTGGAACCTCTGGGCCCCTCAGTAAAATAAATCGCTTTGCTATGTAAATGTCCTCAGCTGACAAGAGGCATGCACGGTGAGCTTTCCTATCCATGATTTACCTTATCTCAGGTCCTGCAGACCTGAAAATCAGGTGTTTAAAGCATAAAACAAAGAAACAAAATCCTCCATGAAAAAAACAATAATAATTTGATCATCTTTGATAGCTTAGAAAAAAACTCACAGTTCTTTCCCTTTTCCAAAGCCATGTAATGAAGTCCATCCTTTTCTTCCACAGAGGAAGCAGAGATAGAAAGCTGAAATGCAGTTGTATGTGAAAGCTTTTGGCTTATTCGCTAGGTCTGTGACTCAAAAATCAACCTCACGTCCACAACTGCCCTCTCCTTGGAGTGCAGAGGGGTGCTCTGACCTAAAGCTTGCCTCCTTAGTCTGTTTCCACCTCCTGTTGCGGATGGAAACTGTGTCCTCTAATGCTCACTACAGCCAGGTGCCTGGCTAATGGCCTTTGGCTGCACACACATAGAGATTCCCCTGGCTTTGGTAATTTGTGCTTCTGGTTTTAGCTTTTAAATCCATCATCAGGGCTGGCATGGACATCCTGGCTTATCCAGAACTACTCAAGCGCTGTGCCGGTGGTATCACTTTTGTAAAGCACCTTGAGATGCATGCCATTTAAGGAGCTGTAAATATCCCGTTGGAGTAATCTGGAGCAATAACCTGGAGGCAGCACTTATGTCTGCAATATGTAATGGAGGACACATGTTCTGCCATTACGTCCTGCTTTGCAACAACTTAGAGCCCATAGATTTTTTTCCTGTGTTTTTGGTGTTAAGATGCTTCTCTTGCATAAACAGAGAGGGAACCAGACTTAGAACACTACACGCCTGATTTACACCTTCAGGGATATTCACATACCCTCTGTGCCTCTTTTTTGGAAGGCATGCTGGGAATAGCACTAGGAATTAAATAAGCTCTGGTGTCTTACTTCACTGCAAAATGTGGCAGGAGGTACTGGCTGCTTCAAGGGAACAACCCCTTCCTCCTGCCTTCCCCTGGGAGAAGAATAGAATCAGGCCATGGAGATACACCACAGCTATCTTCAAGTACAAGGACCTTAGCCTCTGACAGCTGAACTCCCCTCACATTCGCAGATGCCACCCTCCTTGCTCACTTTGAAAAGGCAAGGCAATTCTTGAAAAAGGCTCTCCAGGCTTCCTGTGCCAAAAGGGCTGATCTCTGCCCTCCAGGATATTGCATCTTTAAATAAATGTTGCAACTAAAATGAATAAACCTACCAACATCTGGAAATGGACCAGTTCAGTTGTAGTAAGTACTAGATATGTATATAGATATGTCAACAGTATGTCTAGGAGTAAATACTAGAAACCAACAACAAAAATGTCCACCTTTTCATTTGATGGTCAAAAAAGGCCCCTTTTTCATCATGTTTCAGCTGGTGGCCTTTTGGTACAGAGTAGTAACAGGCCATTAGGGAAACTGTCATGGCTTGGAGACTGAAATCCAGCAGCTCACTGACCAAGCTGCAACCATCGTCCATACAGATGTGCAGAGACCTGGAGATGGCACAAAACCCGATCTGCATCTTTGTCTGGTGGATCCTTGTATGTTAAAATCCCACTTCAGTAGAGATTTTAGCCAGGTCTGCATTAACTCTGTGCTGCCAAGGCAGCAAGATGCTGAAAGGTTCGGGAGAGAGGCTGTAACTTAGTTTTGCTGCCAAGACCTTGACAATGGCCCTGAGAAAACCATTCACCCCGTGATGGCTACCCATCACAGCAGAGGAGCGGAGGCTCCTCAACCCCTCCATGCTTTGACCAACCTCCTGTTTTGGCTTGCCAACTGAGGGGTACATGTGTGTCTGTCTGTGTGGGCAGGAGCATGTGAGCCCCTGCTCTACCAATTGTCAGTCAATATGTTCAGCAAGAATGACACTATCATACTTCAGAAGGGAAAGGTGCCTTTCAGTTTATGACATTTAGAGCTGCGAGGTATTTGAATGGCACCTTGAAAGTCATAAGGCAGTGATTTATGATGCTTTTTTATGTGATGATGTAATACACTCAAGAACCTTACGCTTGAACCACAGAGGAACAAACTTCAAATGATTTCCTCTTAATCTGTATTTCATCTCTTCATTGGGAAACATCAGCATTTCTGAGCAAAAGTCACAGAAGCCAAGAACTTCTTAGCCAGCGGCCTTCATGTGGTGTGCCACTATGGGAAAGCCTTAGTTCTCCTGTCTCCCACCCCGGTGAGGGAATAGAGCAGGCTATCACTGTCCTCTCAGTCCTTGGCAGACCTGGGATGGGGACACAGGTCTTCCAGCAATGCAGGCACGTGTGTGTGGCACCCCAGAAGGAAGCCCTGCCTCCTCAGCAGTGTGAATTAGAACGAAAGCTAGAGCACGAAATCCTCTCAACTTACGGTGCAGTAACCACTACAACAGCTGTCAAGGGTGACTCAAAATGCATCTACATGTAGTTGTTCTCCAGCACCCTGGTAAACAAGCCCACAACCTGATTGCCTGCTGGACAGCAGGGAACTTAATGCCTGATGCAGGAGGCTATTTAGAGGTCTCATGCTGTGCCATCGGCTGCTGAGCTAGCACATGTTGCTAAATCTGATCTGGCAGTGCAGTTGCAGTAATTCCCGGGGCAGTTTACCCAATGCTTATTCCAATAATAAGGCAGAAGGAGGGGGGCTGCTAGGGGTAGGATATCCAAAACTGCTGCTGCTGTATTTCATAGGATAGGGCAGAAGATAAGATTAATCATCTCATCTGCATTCCTTTTTTACGACAGGCCATTAAAACTGCCAGTTACTCTTGTGCTGATTCCAGTACACTAGATGTAAGTTTTATTTGGTCAGGCCAGGTCTTCTATTAAAAACCAGCTGGTTTTGATGAGCAGGTCAGGAACAGGCCCTTGGATATCTTCTTTGACAACCAGACCGTGCAGCACACCTTTGTTTCAATAAGATCCGTTTCATGTTACATCAAATTTGACAGGCCCAGGAGTATGCTTCATGCTTTGATGCCTCCTTTTTTACTTCTATGCCCAGCACAAACTACGATAATACTGTGAAAATTAAGGTTAGTTTGATTTCATTTTCTTCTTGCTCCAAACAGCAAATAATGCAGTGACAGATGTTATGGTCACCAACCAAAATCTTGGGCTGTGATTAGCTATTATTAGCATGTCTCTAATCCCCCGGGGATTAAGTGGTCACCTAAGCATGGCTTCAAGTGTCACCTATGTCTCACACGGACATAAACTAATCTGTTTTGTTGGAAACAGATGAAGTGATAAGTGTCTTGAAGTGCTTCTAATTTACAGAAAACACTGCAGTTTGTTCTCCCTCAAAGCCCCATGTCAGGGTGGAAAAGCACACTTCTGCACTTGGATTCAGCATCATGAGAAAGTCCTTTGAAATCTAGTGAGCATCTAGCCCTCAGAAAGCAGTTTAAGAAGTTAATTTTTATGTCATTACGTAAGTGGCCAAGCGTTTTAAAGAAATTAAATAGGCTTTCTGTCGATTTTTCCTTTCACTTCTAAACAAAGTAAATACTGCTGCTGAAGACGACGCAAGTACAAGGTGTGTGTGCCAGGGGAGATGAAGGTAGGCAGCACAGTGTGTGCACAAGGCCATAGGTAATGAGTTGTGCCTGAACTAACAGAGCAGGTTATCTTCACAGTTGGTGCTGGAGGCTGCCAGCCCTGTGCAATCCTTTCAGGGACGCTGCTCATCCCTGGAGCACGGTACATATGGTGAGCAGACAGCTGTAGCTGAAGGATTAGTTCAGTAAATGGTTGTTTGGCACCTTTCTAGAAAATCAGGCTGAGGGGTCCAGGCAGGACGAGGTAGATCCACATTGCCCATGACACAAAGCAGCCGGTACCTTGTCGCAGCAGCGGGGTGCGTGCTGTCTCCCCACACCTCCGGGTTTTGGTGTCCCTGGATAAACCCAGCCAAAATGCCCAGGGAGAAGAAGGCACCATTGTGCATAACACTGGCCAGCCCCCAAGTGTTTCACTTGCCCCACACACAGAGCCAAGAGCATGGGGTGTGATGGCGTGGCTCCACCATGGCTGGGGAGGGAATGGAAGCTGCACCCAGCCTCTCCATCAGGCAGAGCGGGGGCCTGCTGCGGCACTTGCTCCGGGTTACCCCCGGCCTGGGATGGGTGCTCTTACCTTCCTGTTCCAGTTACCAGCAGGTCACTCCCCTGTGAACTTGGCCAGGTTGCCTTTGAAGCCACGCAGATAGTGTGAACAGTCCCTCCACCAGACATGCACAGGCCCAGAATCATTGCCTCCCTCTAAATTGTAAGTGGAAGCTGCACAGACGCCAAATCAAAGCTTCCTCTGGCAGCAAGCAAGGACTGTCTTTCCCAGACGATGGGCAACCCTAAACAAGTTGCCTGGAAAGCCACACTAGCTACAGGGCAAGGTTGCGTGCTTCTGTTCAGGAATTCCTGGGCAAGCAGCTGTAAGTGATTTCTGCAGCAAGTCAACAAACACGTCCAGAAGGGTTTAGCCTTACTCTGAATGTCCAGACTGTTGGATCAGTACTAGGAGGTTCAGGACTCCCTGGGTTTACCCTGTAGGAACTATAGAGCCATTCCTAGTGGATATGTCCCAGGGTCCCCAGCACCCAGCAGCCCATGGGAGAAGTAACTGCTAGTCCTGGCAACTCCTAGACAAGTGTCTGAAGTCTTTAAAATCTCCCAGGTGAGCCTGGGTAGACAGAGTACACGGGCAGCCTTTGCAGTTGGGGAAATTCTTTGGGCACTTGAGGAAACTGTGAGAATGGCAGGCACAGTTTGCTACCAAAAATGTTTTTCTAGCCATTTCTGCCCTCTCATCTTTTTGTGCTTTATTGTATCCCCATGGAAGGCTTCTAGGAAGAACATCTGGGGAAGGAGACAGCTATAGTTATGTAATTGGAAATACTGACAAGATGAGCTGACAAGAAGGTGTATAAAGACGTTTCAGTGCACAGGAAAACTGGGGACTCCAAGATCTTGATGTGAACATGAAAGCAAAATCTTTTTTTTTTTTCTCCCCCAGTAGATAAGGCATAACATCTTTCTACTCTTGCAAGGATCACCTTAATTCGATGATGCAGATATTGGAAGAGCTAATTATACATCTACCCCATGCAAGTTGTCAAATATGAACACATGCCTATGCAGACGAGTACGTACAGTCCATGAGTTTCCCTGGTTAATGCTCTGTGCTTATTCTCCTAACACGTGTTAGAAGCAGAAAGACTTCAATGAGACAAAGGTGTGGTACGATCTCATCAGCAGACTTATTAGCTTTCTGGGCAGCTTTTTCCATTATGTAAAAGCTGTGTTTGTATTAGTATAGCAGTCAGACCTACCAGTGTGAGGATTATAGTTGGTTTTTACATAATGGATTATCCAAGATTAAGCGTTTTATACAGGCACACGAGCAAAAAGAACCAATTAGTGACTTTGCAGATTCATTATTTAAAGGCAGCTGGAGGGCAATTGACACAAAACTCTCCAGCTGACTGCAGCCCAAAGACTGAAGCAGAGTAGTCTCAGGGATCTCCAACAACTCTACCCCAACAGGTAGGTCTCTCTTCAGCAGAGGCGGGCCAAATTAGCATCTCTTGCAGCAGGGGAGTGCAGCTCACATGGTAGCAGCTGGGAACAGAGTAGTTGCTTGGGTGTTTGGAAGTCCTGGATTGGTAGATCAGCTTGGGTGCTGCAGGAAAGTTTCAGGTAAATGTATTTCTCCTTGGCATCAGAACATGTATTCAGGGTCAAATACTCAGCAAGAATGTATGTGCAGGTGCTCTCTTCCTAAAGCATGAGAAAGAAATATGCTGGGGTATGGATGAGCTGGGATACCCGAGGAGACAAATAAAGTCATGGCCACCTTATGGCTGTGCTGCAGTGGCAGATCAAGCCTCTAGAAATTGAGTATTATTTGTCATGTTTGTAGAGGGAACGGTCTGAGAGCAGACAATACTGACGTAATTTGTCATTAGAGTAGGCAGCTAGGAAGAGCCTGTTTTGGTGATGAGAACTGGTCATGAAGAACACAGCTTTGCTGGTTTGAAAGCAAAATGGACACTCACCACGAAAGAAGTAGAAACAACATGCTTACAACCTACAGTACTTTACCAGAGCTCATCAGAACATCATTCTTGTGAAAACAAAAATTTTAAAAAAATTAAATTTTTAACAATTCTTACCAATCTTATTCAGAGTCTGGCTTGATTTATCATGTAAAAATGTGATGAACTGCAATACATGCAAGCAAAATATTCTTGCAAAGTAATTGCCATTGATGCTCAGTTTTTGATGGATTTTGGCACCACAATGACTCAGTGGTTTCTCAGTGGAGGAATCTACTCAGTATGGAAAGAAGCTAGTTTTAAAATGAGGGGAATGTATCTGTAGGCACAGCACTAGCTACCCACATCTACTGCATGCAATAAAACTTCACATTTGCTTTTGTCTTGCAGAATGAAATATTCACAGTATGTTTTCCTGGCCTCGATCTTCTCCACTGTTGAATATAGCCTAGCTCAGACCTGTGCAGTGGAGTCTTTCTCTGTGAAAGACAATTTTGATCCAAAAAGGGTAATTATGGTTACTTCAACAGTATATGTGAAGAAGCTTCATATATAAACTGTTTTTCCAGGTTATGGTTTGTGTTAATCTAAAGGGGTTCCTCACGAAGAAGTTAACTTCTTTCATATGCTGTTTCTCAGATGCTGCTCCTGTAGTTTGCTTTTCTCACTGTTGTTTAACCTTCTAAGTACTAGGGTAAAACCAGCCTTGAAAGTCAGGGATGTTATTTGTTAGATATCTTCTGTTAGCCTGAAGTTCGGTACAGATCTCAGCTTTGAGTGGTCTCAGCTTTGAGTGGTGGTGTGAATGAAACAATTTAGATGCCCATCAGAGAGAAAGCCCAAACACATGCCCTGGAGGACTTGCATCCACCACCAGCCATTCTTGGGAGTCATAGTAAACTGAAAATGTATCTAGCTGGGTCTCCTGACTACAGGCTGACTCTTGTTGAAACACAGCATTTAATCTGCCTGCCTCTGAGGGGGAAATTAGGGCTAATTTGGTGTTGGAAAGATCCAGACAGGTGTGCCAGTACCTGTTTCGATTTTCCCTCAGCAAACATCACTTCCAGCTACAGCTGGGGTGAGGCCAACGCTTCCTCTATACAAGGCTGGCTTTGCTGGAAACAGACCCATGTCTGGGGAACATGAGCTTTGGGAACATCCCAGTTTTAAAAAGTCAAAGTTCTTCTCAGGATCCTGTATTTGGGAACTACAGACTGTTTCAGGCTTAAGCATGTAACTTGCCAAACAGATCTCATTTGCTTCACTGAAGAATCAAGTTCAACACAGCTAAGTTCTGCTTTCCTCAATATTTCTAATAATGCTAACTTTTGAGGGCCTTCCTGTCTGTCAACCACCTGTTTAGATCTTGTTTTCATTTTACTAGAAATAAACATTTCTAGTACATCTTCGGGGACCCGTTTTTTCCTTGAAATTTTCTTCCCCTTAATCTCATTTCATTTCCCCCTGTTGCTAGTCTCCCCAGCACACGCCTTCCCCTTCACAGTGCACAGAGGCATTGCCTTCTGCTTCACTGGGTAGACCCTTGCCACTGGGTTGATCTCTAAGACCAACTCTGTCCCCCAGCAGTCACAAGAGCCCCTCCGGCCAGCTTGCTAAGGTTTTTGTGGCTGCAATTTGATTTCGCTGATAGCATCTTCCATGGAAAAGCAGGGGCCTTAACGGGAACAGGGAAGAACTAGCCTGACTCCCAGCAGGCGTCTTGGGATGGGAGAAGCTTTCAGTGTGGGGTCACTGTGACAAGAACGTCTCACATGACTAGTACATGCACACAGAAGTGCAGAGCTTCTCAACCCGCTCCTCCCAGTATCATCAGATGGTGTAGCAGGACCTGTGTAATACATGTGCACCCAAACTCAGACTTCCTCCATAGACCGGGCAACAGGTAGTTAGAAGGGCACTATGTTTACAAAAATGCTTTTGTGCTAATCTTGCCATGGTGGTTAACTCAGATATTAATAGTCTTCCATGTTAGTATGCAGGGAAATGGTATGCCCTGGCCAAGAAGGATCCAGAAGGCCTTTTCCTTCAGGACAATATCTCTGCTGAATACACTGTGGAGGAAGATGGCACAATGACAGCATCTTCCAAAGGCCGAGTGAAGCTTTTTGGGTGAGTTCTCTTGGCTTTCAGCTCCAGCTACTGTTATGAGGTACTAGAGGAGGGGGACATGGGTGGTGATCTATCCTGAGCACACAACACAACCAGGTTTTCTTCATCAAAAAGGGAAGCTCAATCAAGGTAACATATTAGAAGCCAGAAGTTAGGCACTTTTGACTCCTAGGTAACTTCTCATCCTGGCTTTGGTCTGGGTCCGCCACAAAACTACTGCATGAAGTCAATTATAAAGTAGAATCTTGAATGATGGGGTGGCTAGGTAAATGAGAGGAGCTAGTGAAGCTTGTTGGGCTGTGAGGGCAGGACAGCTCTCATTTCACTGAGAGGTTCAGGGGAAGACTGTTAGTGAGCAGTACTTTCACAGATCTTTGAATATAGAGTTGGTCGGTCTTCCGAGGAAAACACATGGTAAACTCTTGGATGCCATTGCGATGCCTGAATGGATGAATGGAAGGAAACTTAAGAGTTTTGCCTGTTGGTCATGGTTAATCTAAGGAATTACAGCATGTAAAGGGATTAAATAGTTTTGTGGGTGTTAGAAAAGAAAATCTGGGGCTTCCAGTAGGCTAGCACTAGTTGTGTTGTGCATTAACCACCAAAAACTGTCTAATTTCATCAATAATAGAGCAGGTGGCTATGAACCTTACAAGTCTTAACAGCACAGCACTCCAAGGTATTTTGGGATGGGGCAAACAAAGCTTTGCAAGCATGTCATACAGTGTGGCTGGGAAGATTCCTGAAAGGATTCTTCAGAAACCAAGTGGGCTTCTCAAGGCTTCTGGGAATTGATTTCTGCAATGGCAGGGTAAAGGGGAAGCACAGCCTGTGCAAGAAATGGAATGAAAACCTTCCACAGTTTCACAAATGCTTGTAATACTTGACATTATTGCCTGACAATGCTTGACAAATCCAGGTAATGCTTGACAAACTGTACTAAGACACAGGTGGTATTCAAAGCAAACAGATGCCAACCAGAGAAGGGCATTAGAAGAAATGGACGATGAAGATAAATAGGCTGTTCAGGCACCTACAGGGTTCCCACAGCCTGTGTGAAGGCCTTTAACTAGCTTGGACAGCAAAGTGACTGTAATTATGTCTGTGCTTGTAACAGACATCCCTGTGCCAATACAGCTAGGAAGGGCTAGAGAGACAAGAGCCAACTCCCTGCCTCTGCCCAGGGACAGAGCAAATGAGCCAAAATGAGCCCAAATGCAGGTCATCTCACTCTGCAAACTGCTATCAGGAAGCAAAGAAATTACATCCATCATTTTGCTTGGTGGCTGCCTGCTTGTACAGAAACGGGTGGTAAGAAGCCTGCTGAGCTGAAGGAGGGTCAGGACACTGCCCCAGCTGCCGCGTAGTTGCACAGTAGAGGGGGGGACCAAACAGCAGCAATGCACTGTCAGTGATGGGGGGGTGTCACAGATTTGCATTACTTAATGACCAACAGTGACTTTTCATTTATGGCCTTCACTTCACTTAAAGGCCATACCTACGCCTAAGGCAGTTGTGCTGAACCACAGCCTGGTTCTTGCCCAACTCCTGAGTGAGGGACACCCACTTGAAGCTCACATGCTGCAGGGTTTTACCTTCAGTCTTGTGGATCTCGTTGCAGGTTCTGGGTGATCTGTGCTGACATGGCTGCTCAGTACACAGTGCCTGACCCAACCACTCCAGCAAAAATGTACATGACCTACCAGGGCCTGGCCAGCTACCTCTCCAGCGGTGGTGAGTGAGCTTCTCCAGCCCCCCAGTGCTGTTCAATAGCGGATTTGTGTGTTTCAGTATATGAGCAGGAAAAACAGTTGAGCTCAGATTGCTCCAAGTGGAGACAAAGCATCCTTTTTGGGGGGATGCTTTATCCAGCAGTGCTTTTTATCTCCACAGAAGGGGCAGGATCCAGATGCTCCCCAGAAACCCCACCTGTACACCACATGTATTATCAGGGAAGATGCAGCTTAGAGGCAGTGGGCCACATGCATAGATTTGGTGCAGCCAAATGGGGTGCTGAACATAGGGAAGCAATATTTCCTGGGCCCTGCAGGGGGCATTATAAAGGTGCTGAGGGTCCGTCGTCTTTAATGGGGGGTGACATGTGGACCCACATCTGCACTCCAGCAGCAAGGCACAGTTCTCCTCTGAGAGACACAGCTGGACTCAACAAAACGGAGTTGTCAGCTGCAGTCCTCCTTGCAGAA
>NW_010561610.1:36641-53644 GCF_000687285.1 Phaethon lepturus | reverse complement strand
GCTGAGCCGCAGTTATGCACCCTGCACACCCCATACTTTGTGCCCGAGTCTCCCGTAGCTGTGGGACTCCAGCTGAGGAAGTTGGGCAGGACTTGGCCTGCTAATGCATAAGAAAGAAGTACATTCAGTTAGCACTGGCATATACAGCACACCAAAATGCACTTAGCTGAGCAAGGCTGGAAAAGGAAGCATGTTTTTGCTGAGGCTTCTTGTATAGGAAATGTAATCTGTATGGCCACAATTTAATTTGTATGCCCTGCACCCCCTGCTTAAGCAAGAAACGTAAAGCCATTTTTTGTCATAGAAAACCTGGAAAGTCCTAGATCTCCTAATACTTCTGGCCTATGAAACAAAAAGTGAAAATGCACTGAGCATCACGGGGAACAGCATGGTCTCAAGATGCCCTGTGCTTGTCCCCATTCTTCACTTCATGGTGTAGAGAGGAGATGGATATGGGAGGTGACTTCAGATCCTTTGGGAAGCGCTGAATCCTTGTCATGTGAAGTAAGGTGTCTCCCTGCAGAGAGGTGGACTAGGTGGACTAGGTCCACCCCTGCTCTGTTTTGCCCACCGTGACAAACACGTGCATTCTGGTGTTTCAGGGGACAACTACTGGGTGATTGACACCGACTATGATAACTATGCCATTACCTATGCCTGCCGCAGTCTAAAGGAGGATGGCTCCTGTGATGATGGTTACTCCCTGATCTTCTCACGCAACCCCCGTGGCCTCCCCCCAGCCATTCAGCGCATTGTGCGTCAGAAGCAGGAAGAAATCTGCATGTCTGGCCAGTTCCAGCCCGTGCTTCAGTCAGGTACTTCAGGCTACTTAGCAAACTTGCTGAAATGGCTACTCCACAAGTAGAGTAGGGGATCACATTTGCTGTAAATGTGACAGAACTGTAGCAAAATAAGTTGTACTCTTTCAGCAACTTTTTTTTAATGTTATATCTGATAAGAAAACAATTGCAAAGGGAAGTGCATGCAAGGGAGAGAGCCTGTTACAGAGTGGTTCTGCAGCCTTAAGTTTGCCCTTTGCAATCCTGTGTGCTGAAACTGGCACACTACCAAAGGAAGATCAGCTTTATTCCTCCAATAGGTAGGACGGGGATGGGTGTAACAACCTGGTGCTTGGAAATGCTTGTCTTGGCCACTTGGATAACAGCATCTCGCCTTAAGTCTGTGCACTGTCCTCCAGGAGAGGAGGAGAAGCTGCCTCCAGGAAGGAGCACCCTCACTCTTCTTAGCTCCACTAGGATTTGTGTCCTGGGCAGCCTGAGTGGCAGAGACGAGGGGCTCTGAGCAGCACTTCTGATTGTGTCTGCTGGCCGTGGGAGTCAGCAGTTGCACCACACACATGCCAACAGAGCACATCTAAAGCCCATTTTGAGAGAACATTTTTCTGGAGGCATGGAAGCTGATCTTCTAGCTTATATGCTATCCATGAGAGAGGGAGATAATTTTTTAGGGCTATATTGGAGGTGGAAATTCCTCTTTGTTGGCAGCTCAGTGCCCACACCCTTCACACGGACACTGCCTTGCCTGGAGACTGGCGCTTTACTAAGCCAGGCCTGAGGACCAGGACTGGGGGATTGCCACAGTAACACACATGTTCTGCACTTCTGGGCACAAAACAGCAGTTAAAACCTTCTGAATGGCACAGCGTTGTGTGAGCCAGTCCTCCGCTACAGAGCAGGTGCTTGCATCATCCAAGGTTATGGGACTGCTGTGGGCATCCCTGCCCCATGCCCCCGCATCGCATGTAGCGGAGGGAGGGTAGTTGGTTTGTGAGCCCGTGCCTAGGTGCTCACGTAAGCTAGAAACTCACGGCTAGCTGGGACTAGCAAAGGCTGCGCAAGTGCTGTGCCAACAGACACACAGCAACGCAAACAGCAGCTTTCTCACCCGCCCATCCTAATCTTGTCCTGTGATTCAGAAGTACCCCAGGAAGGCTGTAGCCACAGCTTCACTGAAGGCTAAAAGGCTGTTAAAGCACTTTGCAAATTTACTTACAAGGACTAAAGTTTACTTTTCTTTCTTTCCAGGGGCCTGCTAAAAAGTACACTTCGATCCTACCCTTAAGCACAGAAACCAGACCTCTTGGTCTTGAAGTTGCCACTCAGCTAATAAAAAAAGAAAATCATAGTATGGACTAGCGTGTTTTTCCGGAAAAACACATGAAGATGTTTGGGTTTTTGTAAACTGTGCAATACAGTACTGATATGTGAATTTTCAAGGGGATAACTAATGTAGCATTTGTCAGTAAATGTTTTTAAAAAAAACACCTCTGGAACTGCTTTTTGTTACCTGCTGTCCTGTTGGGGAGCCAGAAGAGTGGGGCTGCTGGCCGAGGGGAGGTGAGACGGCAGCTAAGGGTGGCCCCAGCACAGGCGGGGCAGTGGCCCTCCCCAGCACCAAGCAGGGGGAGCAGGGCAGGGGTGGTGACAGGGACAGGTCCACTGACAGTGCTGAACATCAGACAAATGCATGATAACAGGGCAGATGTTGGGGTCCACCTGGGAAATCCAGCCAGCACGCGAGGACAGCAAGGCACAGGGCAGGGCACAAACATGCCTTCGAGGTGGCTCCAGCCAGAAACAGGACTGGAGAGTTGGTCAGAGGCAGAGTTACCTGCAGCAAGGCTCCCAAGGGGGCACGGGCCTGGGCTGAGCTGAAGAGGGTTTGTGAACCATGGGCAAGGTATATATCGAGGTCCCAGGTGAGGCTGCACAAAGCAACAAAGGCTTGTGGGTCCCTGCAGGGCCCTGGCACACACAATGTACCTTTCCCATCAACATTTCTATTTGAATTCTGAAGCTAAGAAATACTCTTGAACAACAGGTCCGAGATGAGGCCGATAGTGTGATTCTTGCTGCCTGGTAATATCTTACGGTTATTTCTGGTACATCTTACTTAAACGTCTGCACAGAGTATTTCTAACTAGCCTCTGAATTACAAAGGCAATTAAGCAGATGTTCCTTTCAATAACACTGGGGGATTGCTTTAAATCAGCAGTTACTTGCATTTCCAATGGCATAAGCAGTAATTTACTCCCCACTGCCTCATAATCCAACCTCCAGTATCTGAGAGGTATAGAACTGAATGATACAGAACCAATTTGTGGCCAAGAATTTCATAGTGGGAACCAAATGAATAGTATCTAGACAACTCCATGTAGAAAAAGGGAGCATTTCTGACATATTGTTTCCACAGCTTTTAGTAAAATCACATTCACTTTGATTGTTTTCTACGAATAAAACTACCATGCCAGAATACCCCCAGCCCCCTGCTGACCCCTGCAGTTCGTCAGCAACACAGTCATTTTTACGAAGAATAGAGGGAAGACCAAGCTGAACAGCCCCGTGTCCTGAGGTTTTCAAAATGTATATGGCACAAGGTTGCTATTGAGTGAAGGCCTTCAGAGCACTACACTATAAAACAGTTTCTGCAAGATGCTTGCACAATCTTATCTACAGTATCCAATGATTATCTACTGCATCTGTTGGGAGGAACATAAAAAACACTGACTAAAGACTCCTCTCCAAGGCCAGAAACATTATCCCAGGGATGCACAGGGAAGTTTCTCAAGCCTCCATTTCCCAGGATTTCCAGGCAGGACTCCTAAGGCTCTCAGCCCGCATCGAATGAAGGTGTTCCTTGCTCTTCTGGTCTAGGGAAAGCTATCTTGATGGGGAACAAGATGGTGAATTACCACCTAAAGGACAGAAATGGAACAGCAGCAGCAGGCAATGCAAACAAAAAACCACACAGAGATTACTGAGTTTTGAAAAAATACCAGCCTTTTGTGCTAGACCAAGTGCAAGGTCAGGGCATTGACTGAATATTCACCATTTTTCCCCCTTCCCATGAGGAAGTATTGGGTTGGAGATCCGTAAACTTCAGACTTGTATCACAAGTGATTAGACAATACTAACCCTTAGCTGAAGGACATTCAGACCAATAATACCAGTCCTAGAGAAGTGGGATTTTTAATGTCTATGGTTATAGTAACTGCATGACCAGAGCAGATGGGAGTTCTAGCAAGAAGGATCTATATGCAGGAAAAAGTGTATCCTTATTGTGCTTGGTATAGTCTGTCCAGAGGAGTTAGGCAGTGAAATCCCTCCTCAGCCACACAAGGTTGTGCCTCCAGGTTTGTAGCATAGTGGTGATTCTGGGAGAATACACCATGAAGTTATACATGTCCCAGGAATCTGTCTTGTTCTTGGAGGAACCAGGGAAACATGTTCCCATCAGGACCGCATGCAGGCCCTCATCATATGATCTGGTGAGTTAATAAGCAGATGGGAGTTAGCTCATACCCATTTCTCTCCATTGACTGCAGGAAATGTGAACAAGGTTGGGTAGGGCAGCCAGCTATGAGTGTATTCTCATCTGATTTACACTTCTCTTGTTATTCCATTGAGTTCAACATAAAACATCTAGGGTATGTCTAGAGGCAGACACACTTTTGTCTGCTGTTTGAGCTGGATGATAAGAACCAGTCTATTATTCCTGGTTTTAAGTGTGTGTATAGGTCCCAGGTCATTTCTGTCCTGCACAAACTTTCCACTACCAAGAGAAAAGAAAAAGATGTTTACAAATGAAAAGGAGTGTTGTTTTGTCCTCAGAAGGTCCTTTAGTGCTGGCAGAAAGGCTATGACTGTGCAACAGCAGGAGGAACCCTGCAAGGATATTGCCCTTCACAGGCCAGTGAACCTCCTCACAGCAAGGACACTGCAAGTCCTGAGATCTGACGCTACGATATCATGTTGTCTTAGACCAGTTTTCCGTGGGCTGTGGCAACTGAGGCAATCTACACATTTAAGTTCCTACTTCAGCCTTGAAATTTCTTATGGTCACATTCCCTTCACGCTTCATTTCTATGTAATGTTGGAACTTGCACTTACCAAGCTGTCTTTTACAACTAGAGAACAGGCTTTACTTCCCAATAGCAAGTTGTTTACACAAGACTTCTGAGCAGTTTCCAGAACACAATGATCAGATCCTGTTTTTACAGGGTTCATGCGAAGATTAAAAACTGGTTTTCTTGGGTAGCACAGAAGATGGTAACAAATGATACCATGATGGCAACAGTACAGATGCAATTAGACAATATAAAACACTCCTTTGAAAGGTTTTTCTCTAGCATTCATTTTAACAAACAGTTGTAAAACTGGTACAAAGTCTCAGAAGGGTTTGCTTGAAGAGCAGGCAAACAATGCCACCTTGCAGTTGTGGTTAGATTTTTCCTATTTGATTTACGGACAGCAAGAGACATACCTGCGTGGTCTGCAGTCTTGCTGTGATTCTGATGCTACAGAACTACTAAGCACCTGCTACTCCCACTTAGCGCTATGCCTGTCTGGCACTTTGAAAACTGAAACTTTTCGGGAGGGCTGATCACTGCCTGGTAACGGAGGAGATGGTAGAATTAAACATGCAATTCTGGAAGCCCTAGCAGACAGAAACAGTAGCAGATGGTTACAGAAAACCCAAGTTTCAAGTACTAAATAACATTTTTCTGTAGACATTAAATTATAAAAAGGATAAGGGCAGCCCAAAACTTCTGTACTTCGTTGGAAATAAATTCAAGCCTGGAAATATCAAATTCTCTTCTCTGCTGCAATTGTTTAGACTTGCTCATTTCTTAAAGGATTAAGTTTATACCAAAGCAGCAAAGAACAAAAAAATCTTGCTGAATATTCAAAACTGGTTTCTGAACAGACAGTGCACCATTTTTAGCCAGCTCTGCTTTCCATGCATATGTGCCACTACCAGGAAAATACCTGAAAGAGCACTGCCTCCCATACTTTGGATAGTATCTAATTTAAAAGTCCTAAAAGAGGGACCTAGTGACAGATTTTTGAAGTGGTTAGACTTGACCCTAAGAAACTGGATTTTATTTGCATCTACAACATGTTAAGCTCTGCCCTTCCAAATAAAATTTATGCTTTTTTGTGGCTTCAATAAACAATACGGTAATGTGTGAAATTTTACCTTGAAAGTTTAGAGAAAACAGCACTCTTACTTTGCTTTTTAACACGACAAAAAAGGTAAGCATGAGAATTACAAACCACTTCAAAGAGGCAGCTGCACACCTCAAGTCTGTCACTGCTGTGAAGCAGAAATCCTGGGCCAGCAGAACTCCCAGCCTAAAATTTTCTAAAAGATAATAACTTCCCCTAAAGGAAATCACTTGCCATAGGGACAGACTTCAATACGGTGAAAGAGTAAGTGAATCGCCATTCTCTGTTCTGCACCTTTGCAAAAGCTAAGCATTCCACCAGGACCCATCAGCTCTGCATCATTTGCCTTACATATGCTATTACTGACCTCACTTGTCTCACTGTGAGGTTTTTTTTTTGGAACAGGCTGCCCAGGGAGGTGGTGGAGTCACCATCACTGGAAGTATTCGAAACACGTGTGGACGTGGCCCTTCAGGACATGGTTTAGGGGGCATGATGGTGTTGGGTTGACGGTTGGACTTGATGATCTTAGAGGTCTTTTCCAATCTTAATGATTCTGTGATTCTGTATAAATTAAGTTTGTCTGCTAAATAAAGCAGGGCAACGATTTTCGATTGTCTATTTTTCATGATCTGCATACTTACATATTTTCTACTTCATGAGAGCTGCTTCATTTTTTTTTCCAAACACCCGTAACTAGTGCATGGTCCTTCGTTTGATAAAGACTGCTATATTGTGATTGCCAATGTGGGAAAATTTTAAAGCAGAAAGCTACTCAAATAGGACACCCTAACAGGATAAACTGTCCTCTCAAGCTCCTGTATCTTCCCCTGCTTCAGACACACTGAAATCTCTAAAGGACCTATACCTTAATATTTCTAAAAGTAATTTTTTCTGTGGTACAACTTCAACTTCATATTGGCAAAACAATATGTCTTAACTGCTAGATTTTATTTAACTGCATATTCTGATTCTTCACATAGAATTCTTCACATTATAATAACTTTGAAATGTATATTTACTATCTCCATCCAAGCAGAACTTCTCACTAACTTTTTTGAAACTGAGAAAGTTATCAATTAAGTAGGCTCCAATGGTCCTTTTCTGTTCTGCACAAGCCTTTATGGGCAAGGAATTGGCAGATTAGGATGTGACAAGCACTCCTTATTCAAACTTCAGTGAGGCAAGAAACATTTCTTACGAATTCTGCAACAAAATTAATCTTTTAAGGCTAACTTTCAGCTTAAGCAAATGGGCAAGTAACCAGAAGGTGAGGCAATACAAGGTCTCATCTCATACATACCAACTTTTTGTGTGTTTCTTTTCTGTGCTGTGAAAGTGAGGCCATTTGAGGTAGCTCAGCTCTCTCCTACTGTGCAAACTTGTTTTTTTCTGTCTGAGACCTGAATGTTTCATCAAATATGCAGTCTTTGTTGTTATGTTGGTGAGGTGGCTGATGTCAGCAGAAAGAGCAGTAGGGGATTTATTTGTGTGACAAAGTTGCTCCTCTTATGGAAAACACTCCAGCTGTTTTCACTGGCATTATCCTTCCCTCTACAAGCATTTTAAAGGCACAGTTCAAACTGTGCCAGTTGTGAAAAGGGGAGAGTAAAAAAACACCCCTGCAATTTCAGGCAACTTTGCTGTTACATAAAGTGTTTGGCAGCTGCAAGGACAGCCAGAGGTGTTCTGTAGCCCATGATCTGTGGCTATCACACGCTTGGGCACATGCTTTGCAAAGCACAGAAGCTCAAACTGTTCTTGGTTAATTTCCTAACTGGTTGTCAGTAGCAGCCTTGTTACATTCAAGAGTGTGCTCTCCTGTAATATAAAAACACAAAAGGCTCTAATCAGCATTTCAGCTTTCTCCCGGTCACCCAAAGCCAAGCCTCAGGTCACTTACAGTCTGAGAAGGGAGGCATGTTGGGGCGAGACCTTAGCTGTAAAGTTTGCAGAAGGCCAGGCTAGGTGACAGCAATGGAGAGAAAGAAGGGGTTTCAGGGTTAGAGCCTCCACCCCAAACAGGCAGCAGCTAACGGTCACAGTGCAAACAGGTAACATGGGCAAAAGCAGAAAGCAGAAAAGGCAGGGAAGTTGGAGGATAGAGCTTCCTACGCCTTCTTAGTCTTTGAGGATGAGCTGCTACCCCTCCCTCTGCCTGTGTGAGGGGAATAGCTCTGGCATCCAAGTAACAGCCGCAAATGCAGATAGCGCTGGGTAGAAACTCCTCTGTGAGAAGGTGAAGAACCTCATACATCTGAAGATATGGCAAGTCTCTGAAATAACCCGCTGGAGCATGTGTGACTAACCAGCAGGGAATCAGGAATCCTTCACTTAACTCTCTGTACATGTGTGGTTGCTGTGCGCTTTTCCATCAAACCATTATGTCAAGACAGCCTGGCAGTTGCGGCAGGCAGTTCACTCTCAGGTCCTCGTTGTGCCTTTGCTGCCATCCTTACTCATAGTGTGAGGTGATGGTCCTGTTCCTACCACAGTTTGGGACCTCTGTAAGTTGTCCTGGCCATTAGCTCAGTGTAAAAGAGGGAATAATAAATACTTATCCCATATGTCCTAGTTACCAAGCTGAATCACAGTCTTACGGCTGCATCTTAGAATTGTACCAGTTGGGTTGTCAGTTGCGGCTGTTTGATAATACTGCCTTTTGAGCTCTGAAGAGTTAAGAGGGGCAGTTGCTTCTAACTTGCATTCCTAACTTGCTTCATCAGGTCCTTTCGATACTCCCTCCTCAGCTTGGGAGGAGTTTATTTTTCTGGGGAGTTGTCATTTGCAGGGTGTATACACCACTCAGACACCAAGTCAGGCACCACTCTTCAGAGTCACTTGAAAGCTTCAACATACTCCACAGGAACAGAGGACAGGCCTGCTTTCCCCCAGTAGTCAATGGCACGCACTTTGTAAAAGCCGGAGACAGAGCTTCCTGCAAATGAAAAGGTTAGAAATGGTCACTGTGAAAGGCTGACACCTGTGGTGCTTGGAGGATGAGGAGCAGGCACTACTCTTATAAAATGTAGGTTTGTGGAATGGGCTGGGGAAGTTGTGAAATCAGTTCTGCACCCTATGTAAGTGTGTCTGTGCCTGTCTAGATTTCTTCATGGCCAAGTACTGGCTCTTTTTCTTTGTTACACCAAGGACCTCCTCTCTCCTCATTAGGATTTGCTAAGTACAGCTACAGAAGTAGTACAGACTGCAGAACAGCAGTCCCTTTGGAAGAAAGCTGTGACATCTTCTGCAACCCACAACTAGTAATTTCCTTTTTTCTGACTTACTTTTCTGCCTGAATTGTGCCTTTGGAACAGGTTATGTGGGGACAGGATCAACAAAGAAGGAGCACAAGAAGCATGCAGGCTGACTGAAAACCCTCTGCTCAACTCAGGAAGCAGCACCACTTGCTCCAAAGGTATGAGTTGATCTGTGGCTCTTGCTCATTTTCATTCTTGATCCAGTTGGAAGAGCCTTCACTAGCAGAGTATTTAACCTCACAAGCAATATAAATGTTTTTTCTCATCTATTTACTTGATTTTTATGTACGATTTAGTATTTCATTTTTTTTCCCTAGAAGAAAAAGAATGCTAGAAATAATGAGTGAGAAGCAAGTACCTAGCAATAAAGGCTGCTAGGATGTGAGATTTTTTCAAGCAGTCCTTTCTTTTTTGTTTTTGAAACAAACAATTAAATATGATAGGTTCCCTGGATGTGCAGCACTAGATGA
This sequence comes from Phaethon lepturus, assembly GCF_000687285.1. NCBI lineage: Eukaryota > Metazoa > Chordata > Aves > Phaethontiformes > Phaethontidae > Phaethon > Phaethon lepturus. The sequence goes on along the minus strand of NW_010561610.1, from coordinate 43,945 downwards.
TAATGAATCCTAATTTCAGAGGCCTTAGCCATGATTTACACCTTTACCTGTGTAGCCTTTACATTGCGATAATAGCTCTGAATTTTATTGTGCACCCACTGATGATGCTAAGACTTTCTCAGGCTAAGATGAACTTGTGTTTCTGGCAAAAATCGCTCTGAACTGGTCTTTATGACCATCACTTTGAGGCAAGGTCTATCGGTGTTTTACACAGCTCTGATCAGTGCTTACTAGTAATCTAGTAATACTTTTGGATAGCGACATTGCTTATTAGACTACATTTGGTTAAAAAAGCCCCCAAAACAATAACAACAAAAAAACCCCAAAGAAAACATCACTACCTCTTTCAGCTTTTTTTTTGATCTGGGTATATTTCTATTGCATCTAGGCTGTACTTGAGGACAAGTGACCACAGGCTCTGGGAGAAGCTTTTCCTGTTGACAAAGATGAAACTTGCTGCCATCTAAAACTTAGGCAGCTAGTCAGGGCTAAAGAGGAAGTTCTAGGAAACAGCAAAGGAATGTGTCTCTCCTTGGCTAGGTGTTCAGACAGCCAGAACAAACTGCCCTAGAGGACCTCTTCTGTTCTTACAAGGGAGAACCTCAATAGCTTAAGATTGCAAAGGCATAAAACGGAACAGGGACAGGTGACCACGATGAGAGCAGAACTGTGACCTTCCCCTGCAGCAGGTCAGAACATGACAAATATAAGACAGTCAACCCCTCCGTGAAAGGTGGCCATGACCTTCCGCTTATTTGTGTGTTGATGCCATATCTGTAGGCAATCTAACACCTCAGGACTCTGTGGTACAGTACAAGTGTTACCGAGGCAGTTTGCTCCTAATGCCCTACCCCAGGAGCACTGTACAAATTTAGGCAAAGGCATGGCCAATATCTGTGGGACTGAGACCAAAACTCAGACTTGCCTTGCTGTGAGTCTATTATCAAGGGCACAACACCAAGGTCTGGTCACGTGGAGCAATTTTTTTTTCCTCATTTTTGCATGCTTCTACACCAGCTACAAATAGAGACAGAAGTGCTGCCTTGCCTCTCAGGGAGCTTGCCAGGCTCGCAGCTGGGTGACTTTGGGTTCTGTGACAGGAATTTACACATGACAATACTCCTAATAATGTCCTCATAACTATTTGTCAATTAGTACTTGTGCTTGAGAATAAGGCTTTCACTGAGAATGTGGTGCTAAAGGAAAGGACATACTCTTATTTGTGACTGAACGTCACTAGCAAGTTACATATCTTCAGTAGTTACTAAATGATGTTTCACACACTCATGAGTCGCACTATTAACAAGACAGATTAAATAATATGCATCTTCCTGCCTTACCTGGACTGTAGACCCAGAGAGTGAATATTGTGTCTTTGGCGTTAATCCGCTGGTATGCTTTTCCATCTGATGAGAACTCCACTTCAAATGTCTTTATACATCTAGAAAAGAAAACCAGACAGCTCAGTAAATACAACTGATAATGTGATGAGCAATCAAATCCTAATCTCAGGGCATTTCAACACAGAAAGCAAAAAAATAAGAAATATTCAGCTGACTCATTTCTACCAAACGTGGGATGGAATGAATTGTCAGTACTAGGAAGAACCATGGCTCCAACAGCCCACAGAAGAACACTAAGACTGACTTGCTATATTGGGTACTTGCAGCACCACAAACTGTTAAGCATCTTTTACTCCCATACCAGGGTTATCAAGGCTGAAGAGTTTACAGAGACTGGCTTGGAAAGGAGCTAAGTCAGTGCTTCCAGAGGGAGTCTGGATGTACCTTGGATTGCCTCTGACAGTTCACCTCCAGAGGGTTTCCAGTCTAGTACAGCTTGCTGGAGCAAGGAACTGAGTTTTTTCTCTTCCAGCTCACATCTCTTACAAGGACTTGCAAGATCCCACTTAGGCACCTGCTGCTAATAGAACTTTTATCATGGATCCTCCTGTCTGCTATGCTGAAGGCAAGTCCCTCAAAAATGTCATTGGATGCTGGTAAGCAACAAGCAGGTTCCCTTGCTCAGATGGCAAATTAGCCAGGGTTGCTCTCCATAGTTACTGCATGTAGGTCCTACAGTTCATTTTGTCAGACAAATGCAGTGTAGCACCTCTCAAGGGGCAAGTAGTCATTAATTTGTAACTCATTTCACTTTGTAGGACTGGTGGCAACTTAGGAAGTAATGTGCTGGTAACTCGGTTATATGCATTTTATTTTAAAAGCTACTTACTTTGTATTTACACAGCCATTGTCCCACAACACAATGACCTGCCCCTTTGTGAGAGGGATCAAACGAACACCAGTCACCTGTTCAAAGACACATATCCATGTAAGACAACTGTACAAAACAATCAGGCAGGTCAGATTTCTATGCTCATCATTCCTAATTATTTGACTTTTTCCATTGAGACTGGGGAAAAAAACAAAATTCCTGGCTCTGTGGCTTTGTAGCCTATGTCTCCAACCTGTCAACCTTGCAGAGGACCTTCAGAGGCTCTGGGCACCACTATGAACATGGGTGGGACCGAATGATCAGATATAGATGTCTAATCTACAACAGCCATGATTCCATTTTATTTTTACTTATCAATTATTAACTGGAGAGCTGTTGTCAAGCCTGGTAGCACATGTTGTGATTTTAAAAAAGATACTGCACTTTCCAGTACGGCATTATTATTTTAACTTAAACTTGCATTTATCTCAGTGGTGGCTCCCATCACTTGCTGTGGAATGCTTTATCTTTAATTGTGCCCTGGAAAGACTTCTAATCAGAGAGAAGTGTTTGTTTACTAAGTCTTACTTTAAACAAATAATAGACCCAAATGCTAGTCCAGCTCTTCTTAGTGTGACTTAAAGCAAGAAGCAGTTTCTAATTTGCTGAGTCTGACAGTAGAATACAACACATACTTGATCAGGAACAGATCTGGGTCTTGCACAGATGTGGATGAGAAAGACCGAGGGAACAGGAAAGTCTTGCTTCAGTGTCAGGATACCACCTTCAGGAAATGGGAATGGGCCTGTTGCCACTGGGTCCTGTGGAGTCAAAGAGAAGTGTTGTGGATAACCTTTCATTACAGCACTTAAAGGCCAACTGTTACATCAGTGTAAAGTGACCGTGTATTTACTCTGGGACTGTAAATTTCCAACAGAGTTGGGGCTGGTATGTGACTTACAGCATCAAAGTTTTTCAAGCTGGGAGACTTTTCTCTCTCACCTGTTTTCCAGCTCTTCAGGAAACAGAGTGTTTGTCTATCTCACAAACTGGGTTGATCACAAATTCCCTTTTGATCACAAATGCATTTTAGGCACGATCTATCACTTTTAGTAAGTTCCCAAGGATGTCTTTCAGGGTAGTGGTCTTTACAAACGACACCCCGTCTCTTAGCTGTGGATTCCCAGCATGCAGTGAAAGCTATTGCTGCAATAGCCACTCAGCTGGCTTCTGAGGATGAGGTTTCAGCAGATGGCCAAGAATATCTAAAACCTTTCTGCTGCTCTGTTGAAGGAAGATTGGATGGCTCCTATAGAATCCCATGGGCCTTAGCAATAATGGGTTATGGTGACTGGGAAAATAAGACCTAGTACTGTACACCAATGTCAGACGGCAATTACTGTCTATGGGCCCCCAAAGGGGATAAAGGTGGTCTCCTTTATTTTAACCTGTGGGTCTGAATGCATAGGGAAACTACAGGAGAGGGAGCTAAAGTAACAGACTGCTCACATATTCTCACATACAGTAAGTAATATGGGCATGGCTTTTTTCAGCAGGGAGGAAAGGAGTTCTCAGAGGGGACTTACTCCTCAGTACATGCTGGAGTGCATTCAGAACTGGTGAGGATGAGGGGAAACTGCAGACCTCCCTGTGAGCCCCTGAGAGATGCCAAGTGTCTTCCGAATTTGCACTAGGTAGTTTCCACCTCAGGCAGCTGTTTGATTTCTGTTGTTGAGAGGGGTTCATTTCACGTCTCTAATGCAGCAACCTGGCCCTTCTGTAATATACACAGGGCCATGTGACTTATTTGGGGACACAGAACAGAAACGGGCTCAAAGCTTACTGAAGTTTGAGAGGGAAGGTGGAACTTACTCTGGAGGAACTCTGCCTCCTTGGTTAAGGGTAGGCCAGAGGCAAAGAAGTTGGTCATCTACATTTAGTCTCTTGTATAACATAAAAGCAGTATGTATCAGCTACATTTCTCTGTGTGACTGCAAGTGCATTTTCTTTTGTATATGAGATGTGCATGACTGTGGGCTAAGGAAATTTCAACTACCTGAGCTGATTTCTTGTCTCTTTAGCTGTAGTTAATCAATTCACCAGCACTTCATCCATACAACACTTCAAGCAAACAAAGGGTCATACCTCAGCATCCCTTATTTGCTGGAACTGTTCTGGGGAAGGAAAGTCAGGGCTTCCTAGCTTTTTCCACTTCAGGTAGGGATTGGTTTGGTTGTTATCCAGGTAATATGTCACATACACCAGCTCTTAAGGAACACAAACGAAAGAGTAAACTCTTTACTTGGATTTAAAGATTAACAAAAATAACTTTAGCAGAAAGTGTTTAAGTCTACTTCTCGAAAGTAATTTCAGCACTTTGGAGCCTGGCATTCACTGGAAAGTCACGAGGCTAGCCCTCTTACAAGGCTCTACAATTTATATTTGCCAAGTTTACATTTCAAGCTGTTACTTCCATAACCAGAATTGAAACCCTCTTATTTTTTGCACACGTGCTGCACTCATTAGTTGGACAACTGCAACAACTGTGTAATCATGTGGTCTTGTTGGTTGTCTTGGAGTCATCCCAGTAAGTGAATTGTTGCCTGGCAATATCCAGCCACAGACACTGAGATTAGTAGCTTTCCAAAAATATAGCACTTGCAGTTGCTATTAAAAGCAGGGTCAAAGTGCAGGCATTAGGAAAGAAACTTTCCTAGAAGAGCACCATATCTGAGAAAATCTGGGAGTGCCCAAAAGATGAGAGAGAAAGTTAGCAAATGAAGCTCACTCTGGCAATGAAAGACAACTTGGCAGTAGTGTTTCAGCAGATGTTCTATCCTAAAGATCAATTATGTGAGCTGCCTACATGATATTTGTTTACCTCTAAGTTTGGGGAAGTGGGTGGCATTCACTGTGACGGTGCTGATATTCAATGAAGTCCTGTTATCCTCACTTGAATACATCAGTAGAGTAGCTTGCCAACTGTCTGAGGGTTGCATCTCACTTGGGGTGTGCACAGATGCCAGGACACCAATTGTGCTGTTTTGAGTGCTCTCACCTTCACTGCTGTTCACTTCTGCAAAAATCTGCTTTTCTCCTTTAAAAAATGTGACAACTCTGTAAGCATCACTGCTAGTCAGTCCTGTATCAGCTTCTGATACTGGAAAAGTCAAAACATGGGGATCTATACGTTGAGCTATGTTCTAGCTTATTTTGCTAGGTAAAGTATTCAGTCAGGCTTATTTTACAACAGCAGAGCATGCATGCACATACTACAGTAGTTCTTATGCTGAGCAGTTCAGCTAGCCACATCTAAGCATGTAACAGTGAATTAGGAACTTCCTTTAGTGTGCTGCATGGTCTTCCAGCTGTGGGGATTTCTTAAAGACGTCTGCAGCATGATGTGATGGCACAAGAGGGAAGTTACCAGTCAGCAAAAAAGGAATGGCTCGTATACAGAGGGTATAAACAAAGCAGTAAACTAAATCAAAAGGATAAAAGAGTGTCAGGAACATCTCCTGAGCTATTAAGTTCTCAGAGGAAATGAAGTTTCATTCTCTTAACACAGCTAGTAAACAGAGGGTAGGAGAAATCCTGCTTTTATCATCAGTGAGATGGCTAGAATAATCTCTCTTAGGCAGGAAGCTTCTAGGTAGAAGAGGTTATTGATGTGCTCTTTAACCAGAGATTACTATACCTAGCAGTGCCAGCAAGCCCATGACAGTCAGCACTGGTTTCCGCACCATCTGGACGTGAGGTGGCTTTGTATTGTTCATCTGAAAACGTGCTGTCAGAGTCCGCTGTGTGAAGTAATGAGGGTAGTAGCTCAAGAAGGCATTGTCATTACTCAGCAGTGTGTAGTTGATGGTGTTGTTGGCTTTGGAAATGAGCAGTTTTTGATGCTGGATGATTACCTGCAAAGTCATAGAGAAGATGGAACTTCATCCTGGAGAAAATCCAAAAAACATACAATGTCTGTGTTTTTTAAAAAATTTTGCAGCATATGAAAAGAGCTGTCACTTTGACACTTAGAAAATTGAAGAACTAAACTGTTCCTCACAACTCTTGGAGAAACTATTCTTTAGGTGACACATTAATCACTGCAAAATCTGAAGTATCCACATACTTTTTGCAAAATAAATACTGACTTTTTGCTAGTAAAAAGTCTCTGAAATGGCTATTACTAGTGCTCTACATGAATTATATTTCCTTGGCTACTATAAATGATGCTCCTCTGACTTGAGTATTAAGTTAGTAATCTGAATTTACTACCTGAATTAAACCAGATAGTTCTCCAATTCTGGAGTTACTTCGTATCCATCAATGTGGAAGACAGATGTGCCTCTCAATTCCTAAGACAAGTAAAGTCTGTGTCTAGTTGTGACTAGAGGTAACTAATTTAGCCAATGATCTTCAGCATCCCATTGGCAACAGTCACCATCACAAACACTGCTGTACATTCAAATGATGTTCTCCAAGTTCTTTTAATTCATATGAGTGTTCCTCAGTGAGTCATTCTACCCACTTGGCGCTAACATGGCATTACTTCTCCCAGTATTTCACTGGTTGCTGTGCTGCTTTCCTGCAAAATGTCAGAGCTCCCAGGCTGTTTACTAGATTGTGCCTAAGTATCAGAATCAAACAGAACTTCAGAAGGCTGACAACTGAAAAGGTCTCATAATTGTGTCCCTGAAGGAACATAGGGCTCCATCTCCTATCCACCCAAGTATTAATTTTCTGTTGGATGTGGCTTTTTTCCTCCCCTCCTATCACCATGTCATTATAAACACTGTTGTTTGCTCTCACAAACTCCCTGCAATGCAGTCAGTGACTTGTTACTTTGAAGAAAACTGCCTCTGTACACAGTCTAAAGGAGGCAAGAGCCTTTGTCTCCACAGGAGCAGCTGATAAGACGTATCTTGTTTCCAGGTGACATACCTGGTCCCAGGTTTGGGAATTACTACTCTGCACAGGAGCACTTGGACTCTGGATGCTGCGTAAGGCAGTGGCTCACAAAGCAAAGGCCTGCAGTGGGAACTATTGCTATGCAGGGGCAAGACCTGAGCTTGCTCTGAGGCCAGGCTACAATT
>NW_010561610.1:18163-36610 GCF_000687285.1 Phaethon lepturus | reverse complement strand
AGGAATGCTGAGCATTCTTTTCTCCTTCTGCTTTTTTGATCAACAGCAGTAATTACTAGCAGTCATTAGTAAGACATGTACAGTCATTATCCAAAACCAAAGAATGGTCTCAAGGGACTTCTTAATTATACCTGATGTCTTTTGCTGAGGTAAACTTGTGAAGGAGCTGGGAAATGTCTCACGTAAGTGAGGTGATACTAGCAGTAGTGAGATGATAACAGTAGTATTACATGGAGAGAGGATGTGTGGGTATAGTCTTATCAGGTAGATCTAACTGGGGGGCTGTATACAATATATTTTCCAACACATGGAAGGCTAGTTCTCAGTTGTGTTTTTTGGTGAAGGGAAGATGAAGAAAACTAACACAAACTAAATAAAGCTACTGAAAACAGAGTATTCAGGGAAACCCCAGCTGTATCATTAGGGAGTTCTCCTTGTGTTGGATTTATTACTCTGAGTAGATGTTTAAAAATTGACTGTAAATCTACTTTTGCAACTGCATTAACACATCAGGAAACCTCACTGTGACAAGACTACTAATGAACTCAGTTACCTTTGCAACCATCGCTGCATAGGTCACATCAGCTCGCCACAGTTGTGGAATGGACCATCCAACCATTGGATCTGCTTCATCGTTGTATATGGCAACAGAAGCAAAATTTGGAAACAGCTTCTGAATTTGTTCAACCGCTTCTACTTCTTGTTGCAAGATGTAAAGAGAACTCCCACCTCCCTGCAACAATATTTCGTATTTGCTTAGTGAAAGTGAGCAAACAGTAGTAAACACACAGATATAACATAAAGACAAAAACATATTCTGAAAACATGTTCCTGGAATCGTGAGGAGCTGTGGGCCAGACAGTATTAGCATTTTTAACTAATCCATTACAGCATGTGCTGTTTACATGACCTCCTCCTAGAATATAAAATAGAAAAGAGGTAGAGTCGTCATTTTCCCCTGGGAACTAGGCAAAGGCAAATTTGCTTTAAGTTAAAGTCTTGCAACTGAACATCTTCAAAGTTTTGTTAGCATAGGCAGCGATGCTTCCTGCTATAGGCTGGACATTCACTTGGAAATCAACTTCATAAATCAGAATAAAATGGAACATGGACTGAAACAATTAAAAAAATAGCCTTAAACTGAAATCTTCGACTGACCTTCTTATGGAGAGAGATGTAGTCCAGCCTTACACCAGTCTCCCCCGTGAAGAAGTTGGTTCCATTGTAGCAATGACACAGAAGACTCCAGCATATGGGTGACTTGGGTAAGGGGTGGAAGGAATCCCCAGGCCCTCCAAATTTTAGTAGAGGACTGGCTGCTCTTAATCCTTCTGAGCAAGCATCGTAATAGTTGAGAAACCCTGAAGTCCAAGCAGATGATATATCATATATCAAAGATGATAACTCAAAACAGAATCTTGATCTAAAACTACAGGGAGATGTTATAACTCTATTATTGCGTCTATTGGCAGGACCTCACAAATCGGGGCTACTCTTTCCTAGGCACTGACAACATGAGAAGACATCAAAATCTCAGCTGCATTGACAAGGTTCTTCCAAAGGTCTTGCGAGGACAGGTTCCCAAAGCATGCACCTGTCAGCGAACAGTTTTCCTTTTACTCCACTCTTCATCTTCTTACCCCCAGTAACCTTACTTTATATCCAAATAATGAACTGTGTCTTCTTCATTTAACTTCTGTTTTCCCTGTTCTACTATCTCTATACTTACACTGATGTCCAAGCAGGGAACAAAGTATAGTCAGTAACATGACCTTAGCAAAACAGATTAGGCATACCTTTCACATTCCTTCTCTCTGCTATCTACCTTATTTCTTTGCCAGCATCTCTCCTTTCTCACTGTCACCCCTCCAACCACCCCACAAACCTGTCTCACTTTACTACACTAGTTGGTGCTCCAAAACATTCTTACCTTTCACTGTCATAGACACATTGTCAAAGTCATGGTGGTCTGGTTCATTCCATGTTTCAAAATTCCATTTAGCAACATGCTCCAGTCCATACCTGTCTGTAGGAGAGGCCTCATTTATCAGTAAGCTGCATATTCAGACAATGCTATCAATTAGTCATTGATCCAGACCATCCTATCAATTAGGGCTGGAGGTGAGGTTCAGCACCCAGAGCTACAACAAGGTATAAATAGTACCCATTTTTAATAATGAAGGAAATGTGATTTTGGTAGTCTCAAAATGAGCTCTCATTTTTGATAAAATGCAGCAATATTTGAAAAAGATGAAAGGTGAGAGGTAGGTGATGTGAATTACAGCTTTGTGGTTAGGGCACACAAGCAGCCTCAACTGAAGTTGAGGCTTTTGTCTCAGAGGTATTTGAAGCTGACACGTGGGAAGTGTTCAGGTTATCACATCCTAGTGCAAGCTGGTGGTTTACAACCACAACAACATAACAAAGTTAAATGTCAGTCCTCAGAGGCGGGCCAAATGTGCTACCCAGAATACACTACTCATTCAGGATGTTGGTCATGGATCAGCAAAAAAGGGGTTATTATGCCATTGTCTGTTCTGGCATTTTTTTTTTTCCTGTTCTGTGCTGAAATCTGGGGTCTTGAAATTGACTGCAATACAGAAAACTTTTTGAGGTAGGTAGAAGTGATTATAACAGAGTAAGTAACATGGCTTTATATTTTGGTTTTTTTGGAACTTACCTATGTATCTGCTGGCCAGAAGTGTAATTAAGTTTCTCCATCTTACCACCTGTTCTTTATCTTCAAAATCTAAAAAATATCCTGATGGATTCCCCATCAATTCAAACCCTAAAAAAGACACAAAAGATGAGTCTCCTTTTTTCTGAATGCTATCACCTTTTGATTAATGAAGGGGTTATTGTATTATCTGAAACAAACTTGTTAATGAAGAAGTATCATTAAATGGGCCTTCTTTCCTGTTTCTACATGTCCCTATCAGGAATATTCAGATTTGAGGTTGCTCATACTTGTTACTTGTCAATGACTATAGTAATCAATACTAATACTTACCATCATAAATTCAGGGCTCAGAGGGAACTTTAAATGTTGGATGTTTGCAGAAATTCAAGGGAAGCTATACCTTGAGTATCTGCTTCTCTGTCCCTTTTAAACACATGTTAATGGTACAAAGCTTTCTCCTCTTCAAGAGATTTCATTCCCAATTCATACATCTCAAACTGTTGTTGAAAGCAATGTAAAATAATTCTCTCTACTACTACCTGAAAGGGGGTTGTGGCGACGAAGGCGCTGGTCTCTTCTCCCAAGTAACCAGTGATAGGATGAGAGGAAATGGCCTCAAGTTGCGCCAGGGGAGGTTTAGATTGGATATTAGGAAAAATTTCTTCACTGAGAGGGTGGTCAGGCATTGGAACAGGCTGCCCAGGGAGGTGGTGGAGTCGCCATCTCTGGAAGTGTTCAAAAAATGTGTGGTGCTTCAAGACATGGTTTAGGGAACATGGTGGTGCTGGATTAATGGTTGGACCTGATGATCTTGAAGGTCCTTTCCAGCCTAGCGATTCTGTGATTCTGTGAAAACCATTGTGTTGTCTTAATTGCCCTAATAGTGTTTTGCTCATGCTGTTTACATTTACATGGATATGAGGCAAAGGTAAGTAGGAAAAGAATGTTTTTTTATCAAAATCAGCTTTGACAAAGCTCTCTAAGAATTTTCTGATGATGGCGCAATATAAGCAAACAGATGTAGCTGTGGGTAGGGAGCTGCCCTTACCTGGAATTAGCTTATTTTCCCATAGGCGATCCATAAGGTTATCCAAGGCAGTAAAATTGTAGTGAAGTTTCCCATTCATCACTCTGAAGAATACAGGTAATAAAAAGTACAAAAGTAAATGTTATAGCAAATGTAGCACTTGGTTGCAGATCATGGGTCAGATGGATGCCTTCTTTGGGCTCTCAAAATTTACACGTAACCAGGGTTCTTGAAATTGTACACAGAATTCCCTTCTCCAAAGTAATAACTGTTCACCATAAGCAAGTCATGTTTCTTGTCCAGTCCATGCCCTTATCTTACTCCAGCAGCAGCAACAGACCAATATAATGAACTTGCTTGCTGGATTTTGAGTTTTTAACAAGATATTAAGATTTCTAACTCTTTGCTGAAGTGAAATTTACCTAGACTTTTTTTGGCTAAGCTGTTTTTTCAGTTTCCATTTGATTACATACTGCTAGGCCAGCTGGCTTCCACCTTGTCTCATATGCAGTCTTTCTAAATGTTCTCTTAATTTGCAATATAAGATATAGCTTTTTTTAGTAGCGCTTCTTACCGGTTTATGTGCAGCTGAGAAATAGCTTTGTATTTTTCAAAGAATGCTGCATTTACACATAATTGTGTGCATAATGTCTGTAATTTTTACTTCATTGTTAGTATTTGCTTACTATTTGTCCTGTAGATGCCATCCTTTTACCCAGCTTTGAATACATGTGTTCAAAGACTTAGGAATAGCCCCATGGTTGCATCCCTTTGTGTCAGTGCATCTTTCAAGAGCACAGTAAAACCTGGGCATGCACCTGCATGGGAACACTGGAGTTCTTTTACCCAGGGGATGAAAACTGGCATTTGTAATTTACTTATGCTATATTTGAAGACACGCTTTAAATTTCTGAATGGCTCTTCCTGCCTGCTATCTAGTAAAAAGAAACACAATGCAATAAGTGGGTCAGTGTACAACTTCCCGTAACTTCTGAACTTGTGGCCTGATTTAACTGAAATCTGACAGAGCAGGAGAAGTTTTGCCAGTATGAACTGCCAAATAGGAATTAAAAAAACTTCAGTTGACAATATTCTGATAGTGTGACTTACTGCCATTTGGCCCAAGCCACAGCCTTGGCCTGGTGCCCAAATTCTGACCTCTGTATGCTCTGAGCAAAAGGCTTTGTAAGCACCCTTGAGATAAGTCCAGTCCCAGTCATATAGGAGGGCTGATCAGGGTCTTGCCAGCACCTCTCAAAGCTGATTTCTCCAGCCGTCCAGAGCACTACACCTGATTTTTCTGGTACAGTGCAGCCTCTGCCTCTGCTGTCTTGCCTACTCTTTCCTATGTACCTTGCCTCTGCTTGGGTGGAAAGCTGTACAAGTGAACTGCAGATGCAATGACCTAGGTATGATGGAAGGGGAGAGACAATCACTTACAGTTCCTGTAACCGATCAGTGCTAGCAAGGCATGCTGGGCACACAGGATAAAAAGTGAGAATGGGGCAGTTGGCAGATCTCTTAAATCAATGCTGGGCTCTGTGCTGAGATTCACAACTTACTTCTTTCTGAGCCTCTTAGATTGAGGCTCTTCCTCTGTGCTTTCTTGCCAAGGGAAGATTTCAGTGAAGAACCCGTAATACCAATCCCAAAGTTCTCAGAGAATTAAAGAAGGGCTGACAGAATTGCCTACTGAATAAAGAAGGGAACCGTGCAACCTGAAGAGGACAAAGTGCCATAAGCATCTCTGACTATCGTCTAGAACAGGAAAACAGGACAGGCAAAACAAACGCAACATATCCACTGTACCAGCTCCACCTGTGATGTAACCAAGACTCAGCACAATCTTAGGCCCAGAATGATCACAATCTTTCACCAAAGACCTGAAGCTGGCTTTTTTCTTTTAAAGTATGTCCTACCACCATGACAGAAATTAAGTCTGCAGCCACTGATGGGCTTGCAGTTCTTGCTAGAGTCAAATGGTGCATCTGTGAAAGAAGCAAATACCAAAAGATATTTATTTACTTTAGTATCCATAAAAGCATTTTAGAAGTTACTGTTGAACTAAAGAATGGCCATTTGGAACTGGGAGCGGGGGTGGGCTGGCTTAGACAGAAGTTAAAAAATAAGTCTGACAGTCCTATTCCAAAGTTCAAAGAAAAATATTTTGTTGTAAAAGGTAGCTCTGCTCCCTCAGATACATCAACTATTTCCAGTTGTACCCTGTGTCCTATTGAAATATTTGCTTACATGCACACTTGCAGTCTGCGAGCGTTAAGAATGATTAACTCTACTGCCTTGTAAAAACTTAGTAACACCACTTACATAATAGTAAAAGAACTGGTCTCTCACTGACTCCAGTCTAACGTCTACACAGTACTTACGGGTAAATAAGGCATTCTGTCTGATGCATGTACACTTAAGATCCCAGCACATCTACATTTTTCATCCTGTATCAATTAAGCGAAACCTTTAAAACAGAATGCCATTGCTAGCCATGACTGAAGTGAAGGTACATGGGATCCTGTGTTACATTTGTAAGTGCAGAAGCACTTCATATGTCCTTCGGCTGATCTGTCACTTTATGAGAATCTTTACTTGCTTGCAAATGGATTAGGCAGTATGCTCCTATTAATAAAATGATTACTTGACTGATAGGATCCCCACTTCCTCAGATCTTGATCTCGTCCTTACCCGTACTACTTTTCTGATCTGAAATTGATGCTTTTTTTATAACGTATCACTAGAATTTGGGTTGCAGGGTTGCATGCCATGTGGTGTCTGAAAGCCATGCTGACTGCTGCACGTGAGACACAGCAGGAACCTCACAAGCTGATATTATTTACAAACATTCTGCATGAGGAAGACTGGGACAACTGTCAGGCTGCTATCAGGAGTGCTATAAATATAATTTTAGGACACTGAGGACCAGATCAAAACTGTTACAGGCATGTGACAAGGTAAATCAGTGACCCAGGATAAATTCACTTGACATTGTCAAAGTTGTTCAAAACAGGTTTGTACATCTGACCTAGGTCCTGCTGGTGCAGTATCACGTACCTACGACTGGGGCCTTGGTAGCAATCTCACAGACTTTTACAGTCTTCAGTCTTTTTTTTTGCCTGCTCCTCCTCTGATCTCTCTGCCCTTAAGTCATGGTTTTGAGACACCACTGTCTTGATTTTTGAACACACAGAGGGCTATGTCCTTGTCATTTCATTTGAGGGCTTGCCAGATGGGCATTGTTCATCGTTTGCTGTTGGGCATTTCTGATGTGGAGCAGTGACCACTGTCCTGTCTGTGCCTGGCCTTCAAATGTTCCTCAGCTGGGCTTTTTCTGGGAGACTTGCCAGATAAGACCTTCCTCATCTTCAGTCATAACAAGCAACTACAATAAAGCAGGTTTGCTGTCATCCTAGCACCAATACCCTTTTAAGTCCCAGGCCTGAGACTGCTATACTCCAGAGACTGCTGCCTGCTGGTGAGGTGTCTCTCCAGTTTTTGTCATGGTCTCAGTCCCAGACTAATTTTTACAAGCTCCCTCTTGAGAGCAATAATTGTGCTGTGAACATGAAGAGCAGTGATTAAGTACAGATGGGACTCTGATGGCTGTCACAAAATCTTATTGCTTTCTTCCTTGGAAAGGCTTTTCTGGGTAAAAGGTTACAGGCCCATGTTAACAGCTTTCCACTGCCTCCCTTTACTGGAGTAAGGTTTTTCCAGTACGGAGGGAAATTCTTTTCAGGTGCATAGGCAACTAGCTTGCGAAAGTGTTGTAAGATAATCATGTTGTGGTTCTTACCCATGCCACTTTCAGCCTACCCTATCCATAAACTTAATCTCTTGGGAAGGCAGGGGTAAGCTAGCTTTGGCTGTCAATACCCTGCCTCACAGACAGATCTGCTCCAGTTAGCACAGCTGTGGATACTGGTCCTTAGCCTACAGCTACAGCTTTCCTCCAGTGCCCAGCATCTGCTGCTTCTCTTCTGCCTGGGTTGATCCTGTCCAGGCATATAGTCACACATCCTGGAAAGGAAGTGCACACACAGACATTGGACCAAGTATCTTATCTACAGAGAAGAGAGCAAGAAAAACACAGGCAGGGAGTGTTTCCATTCTGGATAGTCTTCAGTCAAGTATTGAATTTCCGATAAGATGTCAAGCTAACTTTATCAAACTTTACCATAATGTACTGAACAAAATTTCCTGGGATAGGAAGCCTTGTGGCTGACCCCTGTCAGTAGGTCACAGCCCACTTAGGAACTCAAAGGTAACATGCAGGATAACCATCCTCTGAGTTATTCTGTTGAAGAGAGCTTTGTCTGGAAATATCTATATACAAGAGTAGTGCCTTTCTCATCCTGACATTCTCAGTTGGTGTGGTCTCCCTTTGCATTTCCGGTGGACACAGTTACCAAGCACATCAGAGGCTAACATAATCCAGCTTGCTTTCACCAATGTCCGAGAACAGCCTCTTTTCTGCTAGATTGGCCATAGTGGTTGGCTAACACCACTTGCAAGGCACCAAAGTATCCTTACATCCTCACTGGGAGTTTCTGCTGGGAATGACTGCTTGCTTAGTGGCAAATGCAGCCAGAAAATAGGGACAGAAAACTGGCACAAGGTGTCGGCAGAGGAGAGGTGCAAATGGCACCTTAACAGTAAAGAAAATTTTTCAGCAGGGTATTGGCCGACCTCAGACTTGAAAGGTGCACTCCATGAGGGAGCCGCCTAAAAAAGACCAGGCTCCATGGGAGGTTTTCTGTATTACAGTCTTAAGGAGAAGTGAAGGTGCAGTCTAAGATACTACCCTATTACAGTGTCTGCTGAGATAATGATCATATTACATATCACTATTTATTTGATAGAGATGCTCAGTGGTGTGCCAGACCATCTTTGTCCAGCCTTGTAAGCCGGTTCCTGCAAGCATACGCTCCCTTGGCCATGGTGCCAGGATGTGGACCAATGGTAACACAGTCACTGTTGTTCTGATGGGTGTGAATATGCATATATTTCCCGCCTCGAGAGTAAAGCAAGAGTAAACAGTAGTTGCAGTAGGTGACTACTATCGGGAGCATCCTTAAATACAGTGTCCCAAGGAATTGCTTACTGCCTTTCTAGAGTCTGTGATGCCACTTTAGGGATCATAAAAGTCCAGAACAGACACAAGTGCTCATCTAACCTGGAGAGGAGCTCAAAGTCCAAAGCCTAGATGTCTATTGCAAAGATGTAGGAACAAACACCAATAAACTATGCCAGTTCAAACTCTTGTTGCTATCAAGTCCTCCAGAAGGAACTGTCTTTAGAAGAAACTGTCTTACTTCTTTAGCCAGGAGAGCAGGCTGTTGAAGCGATAGTGAAGCATGTAAGCTGTAAGCACAGCATCTTCAAAACAAAGGTCAAAAGCTCTGGATATGAAATGTCAGCAAGTTTAACTTTTCCAAGAGGGCAAGTTGTTGCCCTTCAAGTCCATCTTATAACACAAAAGGATCCTGCGTCCTTGTTTTTTACTTACTTTTGCAGCTATGAGGAATGAAATGAAGACAGTTTAAAGTTCAGGCTGTTACAAAGACCTTGTTTGCTCTAAAACCACCAATTGTCTACATAAGCTTCTTGTTCTGCTGAGCACTTCAAAAACCTCCGGACCTGAAAAGCAAGTCCTAAGGGACTGTAAGCACTGTGGAAATGATACCTCAGAGTATATGAAGGGCAGAACAGCTCTCATTAGCATTCACCTTTCCAGAGGCTGCCTTCTCAGCAGTTATTGTTCCAGGTTTTGTCAACGTCAACCAAAAAAACGCTACTAGATTGGTACTTCAGGTTTAAACAAAAGATCGTTAATGAATAACTAAGAAATCATGAGGCTCCTGGGTTATTGATAAACAACACTTTCCCCTTCTGAATTCAGTGGAAGCTAATACAGTACTCACTCACACCAGAGCTGCTTCTACCATGTGCTTGCTCCACTTGCTCTCGCTTCCTATGATCATGACAGGTACGGTAAATCGGCTCCCTTCCATGAAATCTCCATATCCCAAAATAACCATGATCACTTGACCTGTTGCAGGTTCATGAACACCGATTCTTCCTCTCCAGCACTCCCCAGGCAAACACAGCCTGTGCTTTTCACATACGCTTTGCAGACCCAAAACCTCTTCCAGCGGTGTTCTCAAAGTTGCAAGGCCAAAGACTACTGCACCCCATGCTGAAGAACTGGCATATTTTACCACTTCCGGGTTTATTTATTAGCATCAATACTTCTCTGCATTTGCTTCTCAGCTTTATCATCTGTGTAAGTAGGGACTGAAAATCTGCTTGCTTTACATTTATGGCACAGCTTCTGCACAGAGGCACAATGGCAAACACCTCAGTCCACGCTGGGCCCATACTACGCATAATTCACTCACCCTATAGTGTGAATGAGTCAGCCCAGCAATAATGGGAGGATGCATTACAAAACCACACAGTCAGGCAGCATCCAGCCCTTGCTGATGTCACAGCTTGTCACAGTTAATCCACACACACAACCACCCAGCATGATACATGCGCAAAAAGAAGGACGGGTATGAATCTTCATGGTTTAGCAACAAACTGGCTTCAAAAATGCAAAATACAACATCTGTTATTTATTGGAAATCACTGCCTCTTCTACAAGCCAGCCAGGAGGTTGTGCATTCAGCTGGATCTTTTTATTTTTTTTAAATACATAAAAATAGAATTTACTTTGATTTATATAGCATCTTAATTAGCTTCTTTCCTCTTTGAAATCAGCATTATTTGACCTTTACCTTGCAAAGCAATTCACAGAATCCTTGTTGTGATCTGGCTAAAACTCACATGCACAGAAGCGCAAGCAAACAATGAATGCTTTCAAGCTGATGCTAATCACGGCCTATGATTTTCCATTTCTTACTCAGCCTGCTTTTGTGAGCACAGTCTCGGTCCTTCTTTCAGCCATGAGCATGCTGTGTGTGGGGGGAAGAGAGAGAGAGGCAGACAAAGCATCCACAGCTTCCTGTGCCAAGGTGAGTTAGCTTGCTAGGAAAATATTTTTAGACTGTTGTGCCTCCCCTCCCTTAAAAAGAAATTCAAAATGTAAAAAGGGGAAACAGGCTACGAAAACAGAGCAATTTAGGCAAAGGCATAAGGTATTTTAGTATCTGGCCTCTCCAGACATGCAAACATATCCAATCAGATCATTTAGACATGGATAATTTAGACTGTTGTGAGATCTTGTTGTGATCCCTTGTTGAGATCTGTTGTGTCTACATTCATTTATGAAGGAAAGTAATCAAATAATGATGAGGCATGTCCAGTAGCAGGAAATGTTTTTTGACAGATTCTTCACTACAAATTTAAAGGCTTAGTCAGCAAATGAAATCTAGGCTCAATCACTGTATGTGAGCTGGGCTACTAGATGGTATCTGTCTTTTTGACTGAGTTTGAGGTATGGAAGTGATTTCCTCATGCATAACACATGGCTAAAAGTAAAATGTTCATTGTCATTTCATGCTGTCTTTGATGATGGAAATCCAAATAATGTCATCTACAAGCAAAAGTTTTGGAAAGAGGAGATAGGGAGACTAAAACCATAATGAAGATTAAAGGGTTATTTTTCAGATGCACAAGGAGGAGGAATGATGACCATGTGCTTGCTTCAAGCAGATAACTCCTTTTGGCACTGCCTGGGAAATCTGTCACTGAACTTTTCTTTCCAAGCAGCAGCAGAACTGTTTCTGTATGCATCCAGCATTCTAATTCAAGCACCCAACCTAATACTGTACTTTTAGTAACAAGTCTCCATGGTATACATTTGACTTACTGGTTTCTTTTCACAGTACTGTTATTGTCATACCTTCATTTTCACATCTTTATTCTCTGTTTATGCTTCTTCAATTCTTTTGACTGTTAGCTGCATGTGGAAATATAGTCCAGAAGTATCTGTATCCAACTATAGCACAAGATATAGTTTATTTACTGTTGTGTAATATCATAAGGAGTTGAAAAGATTGCCCTCCCTGCTGCCAAATATGCAATGAGAACCAAATTCAACAATGCTCTACTTGGTCTGCTCTGTATCTTGCAAGGACTCCACGTGCTCATAGGTTCCACTCACAGGCTGTAACTGGAACTGAAATTTTGCATTAATGCAGTGTGCTACTTTTATCAGGTGTTTAACTTTTTCCATCTTACGGTTCTCACAACTTGTTTCCACTTGGTGAGGTCTGTATTGAGGACCATGTAATGGGACAATTAACAAGCAGTCTAAGAAAAGAAAAACATGGAGCTAAGTACTGAAAGTGTGAAGATTTGCAGCGAGACTTGTCAGCTGATATACTTCTCTAATGTCTAAAATACAGATAGCACATGGTGTCTGATGAAGTCCAGCTGCTCCTGGATCTATTTGCATGGCAGATGTACTTCCAGGTGTGTCCTTCTATATCAATCCTTGCCCGCCCACAGGCAAGTTAGATGGTATATCTAACTTTAATATATCACTTATTTGCAAAATGAAAAGAAGAGGTCTTCACTAAATGATACCGAGTTCATTTCCTAATTTACTGATGTTTAATAACTTATGATGGTGAAAAGGCACAACAAATGTGTCATCCACTGTTTTGCTCTTAATCTTACAGAATTTTTATGATGAGTGGCTTCTGAATACTTCAGAACTGACAGATGAGCATTATAACCCAATTTGGAAACAGCAGCTCTTTAAATGGCATCCCAGTGTCTGCTCTTGCCTCTTGAATGTAAAATATAGCAAAACCTCTTACAATTAAGGAGGTAAAACTAACCAACTGCATTTACACACAGTTTTCAATGAGATGCAAACCTACACGTCTCTCCAAACTGAGAGCTGATAATTCTATTCTGAACCTAGTTTTGGCAGTACCATTTAGGCTAGTGATATATTATTAAATATGGCAGTGATAGCTGTTCCACTCCATGGTCTTCATGTTCATGTATAACCCTTTTTTCTTCTTTCTTCCCCCATCCCAAACAACTTCCACTAATATAAAAAAATACCTTCCTTTTCAGTATAAAAATGCATTGTATTCTGTGCTTATAAAACATGAAAATTTACTTACAATGCAGTAAGAAATCCTCTATTTTCTTTGCACACAGAAATGAGTTTTGAATATCCAGTTAAGATTACACATGAATGCAAGGAATGGGTGAAGAAGCTTCAGTATTCCTGAGAGACTATCCTTGCTACAGTAAATTTGCCTCTAAGATTTACAAATATCAGTAGAAACATTCATCCTAAACCAGTCAATAAGCAGGCTTTGGTTCCACAGTTCTGGCTGTTTAAGGATGAAGCAACAGGCTGTTTTGTTTACAAGGCAGACAAGCTCAGACATTTTACACGCAATGGCAGCTGAAGGTATGTAAAGTCTTCCTAGACATAAGATTTATCATGATGTATTTTAAAAAAAATCCTTTTTCAAAGGACACAACTCCATTAATGACCATGGACAGCTCAACACTGTAAGGACAGTTCCACACACTGCCTACCCTAGTCCCATTTAACACATTAGAGTATTTTTTTGTCTAATTAAAGTAAGTACAGAAAACCCTGAAGCTGTTAAAGCTATGTCAGGACTGCCCTTCTGTTTGATGTCCACATAGTGCAACTGGCTCAATTAAAACTGAATAGCAGGGATGAGTAATAAGGCAGAGATTACCAGCCCCTATAATGTAATGATTTTAAGTTTATCTTCTGCCTGTGATTACACTCTACAGGACAAAGACTTTTTCCAGTGCTACTATTTATTTATGTTATCTCGCTGTAAACACCATTGGATTAATATCATTGCACAGACCCAAACTATATCACAACAGAATTTCTAATCTACTCTTGTAGAAAGCTGTGTTCCTGAGGAACTGTGCTACTGTGTGCTGATAAGAAATCTGTTGTGGAACTACTGCAGCTACTTTGTGCTTTTGGTAAGTGCTAATCAATGGGTTATATGTTTGTAGTGGGAAATAGAAAGAGGGATGCATAGTAAAGGACGGTCTTACTCAGCTTTGAATAGATCTCAGAGTTTCTCCTGCAGCAGGGACTACAGAAGATTTTTTTTTGTTAAAGCTAATCAATAATGTCTCTCCCCTCCCATATACAGATCATTTTCAGCTGCACTGGATACTTGCCACAGCTACAGAAGGAATGTTAGGCATAGCACATAGGAACTTCTAGAAGAGTGGATGCTTATTTTTAGTGCATCCATCTTTCCTGTTAAATAGCAACCAAATGTGAGCTCTTTAGGCACATCACCTGGTTGCTATGGTACAGAGGTAACTGTAGACTAATTGAGGCTTGAGGGCATTTTAACTAATGCAAACATTAGGCTTAAATGTTTTTTATAATTCAGTGAATTTATGAACTTCAAACACTTGCACAGAAGGAAGAACAAGATTATTACATTTGCACTATGTACTTTTGAAGATTTGATATTATTGATTGTAGCCCAGTAAACAAACACTTTTAACCTTCCCTGTATGACTAATTTAGCATTATTTTTTAAGTATATAATTAGGTTACCACATATGAATTGTATGTAGTAATGCTGTGAATTATTCTGAAATCCTCAGTAAATGTGTGAACAAAGCCAAATATATTTTACAGCATTTATTTCATAAATACCCTCAGGTAGCTTTCACTTTTAACCTTTTGCAGTTCTTAATCCAGTTAATATTAGGCATCTGTTCACAAGGATAAATAGTAAGTCACACAAAGGAAAATCATCTGTAGACTTTTAATTACTGGTCAATGGTCATGTGTTTTTTTAATGCATTTTCTATTCTTAAGATAGATGTTTCATTGTAGCATGTCTTTTGGTTATTTTGGCCAATTACCATTGTTTCTTAAATACATAATTGAGCACTGATGTGGAAAGGCAGTCCTTTTAGAAGTTAGTCCTGCTTTGTTAGTATCCATGGAACTCAACCAGGACACTAGGAGCTGCCCAGTCAGAAACTATTGTCAGACCAAAGCCTCGATGAATAGCTTCATGCTATGGAGTGTGAACTAGCATCTCCATAACTAAAGCACTGATTAACCTTCTGCTATCAGTACTTCTGTATGTTAGGTAAAGCTTGTTCATCATAAAATGTAGTTTCTTCAAAACTAGATTATTTTCACAACTCCTAGAGGCAGAATAAGGGACTGCTTCATTTTGTCACTTTTTTCCTCACATTGTCCTGTCCAGAGATATTTATCCTGACTTGAATGGTGCTGTGCCTAAATAGTGTTCACATATTTCAAAATTATAATCTGAAATTTCTTTATTTTGAAATTTCAGAAAGTGTTGTTTTTAGGCTAGCTTGAGACAAAGCAAAGTTACAACCGACTCTATATGGTAGGGGTCAAATGATAACCCAAACATCCTGTAGTACTCTTAGGAGCCTGATAATGGGAAAAGTGCTGTTGGGAGAGAAATGCATAGAGGTCTCTTTCAAAAAAATGTTAGGTGGGGCAAAACCCAATTATTCTGCAAATTCCAGAATTGCAAATAATTCCAGGATTGCAGGTCCAAATACTGGAAACATGTTGTAAAGGAGAACAGAGTAGGCAAGCTTACTTTGGTCCTGAGGCAGATGGCATGCACATTTTAAGAGGTCATTAGAGAAGATGACTCTTGGTTCTAAGAATTAGGTAGTAAAATGGATGCAAGGACAAATTGGAGATTTGAGTTTAAGACATTTTACCTCCAAGCAAGACATACTGCAGGCCTGAAAGAAATTAACAGAAGCCATAAAGCCATTTTCTATTCTGTGGTGCACAAGACCAAAGAGACACACTATCTCACTGCCACCAGTGTGCAAAATTCATTAGGCAGATTAAGGGCACTACTGCTTCCCTCTTATTCTAAGAGCTACTTTGGGAATGGCAAAGGGACAGGAATGCTTGACAAGACTTTCTACAGGAAAGGGGCAAGAAAGAGGATTTTAGTAAGACTTAAATGACCTTCTTTAGTGTTTGTGATTAGAATGTCACAACTACTGTCACCAAGTTTGAGCTCTTGGTAACAGCCAGTACTTTTGAGAATCCATGACAAGTTTAGTATCACAGAGGTGAGATGTGCCTCCCTTTCTGTTCCACCTTCATGTTGGCATTTTGACTTTTCATCTCCATAATTTTCATGTTTTAACTTTTAAAGAGCAGCGAACAACTTTTTGCTCTGGAATAAAAGATGACGTTGGAACCTGGCCCGCCATAGACACGCTTGTGCACTGCACCCCCCTGCAAGCACTGCTGCTGGCAGGAAAGGAGGACCCATCTTTGTCTATCCAGCAACACAGCCTTTTTCAAGGCGCGCACCTCCCATCTCAGATTATTCTTCCATGCATGTTCGTGTTCCTCCTTGGCTGAGCAACGTACACATCTACTCATCCATTAGCTTGTAGGTCAACTGAATGCAGTTCTTATGAATCCTGGCTTTGTGCCCAATCTGTTAATCTACACTGCTAAGTAATCATAAAACATTACCTATCAATCACTTTTGTCAAGAGGAAGACATGGATGATTGTCATTTGGATAGGTCTGCACCTACCCAAAGGGCTAAGGTAACAGAAAGGGGACTTGGTCATTTATATACCTCACAATGAATGAACAGAAAGTTAGTCTTTGTCCTGTCTACATTTTACAGTCTTCAGTTTACACAGAAGCAACAGAGATCTTGTGATCTCAATGCACTGATGTGTAGGAATGGAACTCTGACCTCCAGCAGTCCCGTCCTGCGCACTGAGCAGAATAGTAGTTATCCCAGCCTGCAAAAAACACAAATCTCAGGCAAGACCGCAGTTGTATTCTTACACCTTGAATATGTAAAATCAAAAGTTAATGCTGTATGGGGATGCACAAACCAGATCAAATCTCAGATGAGAAGCAGCTTCAAAGGTCAGAGATGTGCTGGCCTGAACTCAGCATAATTTCTGGATCAGCGTTAGTTAATTAATAATCTTAACGCATCATTTAAACTCAAATCCTCAGTGAGTGCTGCGTATATATCCAAGTTTTCAGAGTGGTACAAGTGACAATATGCTACCAAGCAGCAAGCTCAAGATTCCATAACTACCCCTTCTTCCTTTGAGGAATATTTAGCTAATAATTATCCTTTATGCAAATAGAGCAATGCCTGACTGAAGACTTTCATTCATTCCAACGTGCAAAAACAGAGCTGAACATTCCTGTCAAAAAGCTATCCAGGTAAGAGATACCACACCTCTGAACTCAGGTTTATTTGTTCTTTGCCTGTTTTCAAAGGTGCAAAACTGCCTCTTTTTAGTTATTTTGCACACTAGTGTCACTTCTTCAGTTTTGTCATTACCTTGTTCTTCATAAATATTGCTTGTAAGGTAGATAGTGGGCAAAGGTTTGTAAAACATGCAGTCAGCTGCAATTGGGATGGAAGTAATCTTTCCTGCAAACCCTGGTCTAAGACTTCATGACCAGCCATTTGGCTAGTTATTATTTGTACTTAAGAAAAGTGGCCTACATGAAGCTATTCTGGTTCTCAAAGTATTAAATTATTATTAAAACAGAGCGTTTTCTTAGCGATTAAATATGAAAGAAGGCTTCCAAAATATTGTCCTTACTGCTTGTAGTAAACCCAAGATACCAGGGAGGGCAACAGGTAAAATAGCAGAATGGGATATCGATTTGTTTTTCTATACAACAGCTTAATGTGACTGACTAAACAAAGACCAGCAAAATCACAGCGCAGAAAACAGAGCTTAGCATTTAGCTTTGTGACTGATGACCAAAGTCTTGGAAAGCTGTCTGGAAAGATTTTTTTTAAAAACAGATTTTCACTTTGAACCAGCTACCTTTCCAAAGGCAAGAAGTCTGATTTTTAGAAACATTCTTTGACCCCATGGAAAATGTATTTTCAGTGGTCATGCCCTAGTAGTCTCCGGAAGGATAACGCTGTCTTGCCTCCGAGTGCACATGAATATTTTGACCAGCACATTCTGAAACCCCTGAACAAAACCAGTCCCTGGAGAACCAGTGAAACTACTTAATCATTTATTTCCAAGGTCTGATCATTCCCAAGGATGGTCTAATGGGCCAGCCTTAACAACAGCTGCTGGCTGGCTGTGTTCTGTGATAGCCTGCTCATTACCTCTGAGATTGTTAAATATCAGTGGTTGTCATTTTACTCACTGGGACACTGGACTGAGAATACTTGGGAAAATATGAATTGAATCACAGCTGCTGGTGAATGCAGACATTTGGAAAAGACCCTAGCTTGCCTTGGAAATCCTAAATGCATTATTCATAGCTGGAAGTAGAAGTTCTGAATTGGAGATTTTAATTAAAAATATACACATCTAGAAGATGGCTTGACTCTCAGAATAACTCCATATAATAGGAGTGTTAATTTATAGTGGACTTACGTAGCAACTGGCTTTCCTGACTCATAGAGACCAACAAACCGTAATATTTTTTCCTCTTTCACTTTTGTATTAGCGTAACGTTGAACCTCAACAGGAAAATGCTTTGGAGCCACCATATTTTGCCCAAATACAGTAAAAAACTAACTGAGCCCACCAAGTTTCACATGATTTTCCTAAAAAGTACTGTGATGCTCTTTGCTTATATCCTGAAAGGTTGCTAGGTCAGTGTTCAAATGTGTCCAAAGAACCAATTGCTGGCTCAGGTTTTTATGCCACCATAAAGGGTCAGAGTACACTGCAGCGTTGCTTCTGGGCACTTTCCTCTGAAAAGAGCGGT
>NW_010561610.1:5025-18153 GCF_000687285.1 Phaethon lepturus | reverse complement strand
CATAACACACTTCTGTACATTGAATGTATGTACCATAAATGAGGGTAATCAGGGACTTTTTTCAAAACTGTGTTAATGCTCAAAACCAGAACAGTAATGTAGTCATATCCATTAGAGATGAAAAGAGGTTTCTTACAGGCAGAAAAGTTGCTTATATGAAATATGAGTAACATGAACAGTTTAACTAAACACCTACAAGTGTTTTCAGTCAAATGCTTAGATAAACTAAAGTCTCTCATTTTTCTGGGATTTATGCAACAAAAATACAATGAAGCTTCAAATGATAAATACAAAACCTGCTCTACCCACATCAGTTTTTAGCTGATTTTTCATAGTTCAAACATAGAGAAAACTGCAAGCATCACTTGGCTGAAACTATATAAAGGCCTCCATCCTAACTGACACTTGGAATCACTATTTCAGCAAAAGTGAGCAATTCTAGTATACAGTTGTGATACATTGTCTGACTTCTGTCCCAAATACAGCCAGTATTTGAGAGATCTCCTTATCAGAGAGAGGCAGGCCCACTCTGCCTACTCCTTCTTGGGCTTTCTAGAGATGCGGCTTCAGATTTCCTGGTGGACAATTAGGATGGGGACACAAAAGGATGCATCAGAATAAAGTTTTTTTGGGTTGTGTTGTTTTACAAAGAACACCTCATCCAGCCAGAATGGTTCTATGTGTACCAGCAGAACCTCCTTGCCAAGGAATCTGCAAAGAGAAATCCCACTGAACATGCTGTGATTAATGTTTCCTCCCCTGCAGAGACATTTTGTCAGGTCAGTGGCATGGTGAAAAGACAGAAAGAAAGGTGGGACGAAGGCCAGTTAGAAAGTCGGTAGTTTGTTTGGCTTGAATGGTTCTTTGCTTTGTTTCTCTTTTTCACCAGATAAATTGTGAATTTAACCTGAAAGAATGACTGGTTCAGACAGTGGTTCTGCTCAAGCAGGAAAAAAACCCCAAACTTTTTGCTCCAGCTGATATGGTCGAGAGCAACTTGAAAAAAATTAACTGTGAAGATTCCAAAATGCAATTTAAAATAACCAAGACTACTTTTTGTTATAATAACATGCATGACATACGTATATGAATGCGCACGCAAGTTAACTTTCACTTGTATTAAACAGTTGAGAACGTTCCCATACCAAAGTCAAATGCAATGGATAGACATGTTCTATGCTGTATGCTGCTTCACCTGCACATCCCTGCTAAGAACAGCTCTTTCAGCAAGTGACAGGAAGCCTTCACTTGAATAAAATGCAAACATTACGTTCTATGAAACTCTTGGGGGATGAAGGGGAGCCTGAAATAGGGGTTGTCCCTTTTCTTATAAACCACTTTGTATGGGCTGAGATGAAAATGGGTCAGTCTGGTGAACCATTAGAGGAATATATTTACTGACATCCCAAGGGCTCCTGAATATTGCTCAAGTATCTCAGTGCCAGAATAAGAAGGCTGGAGTCTACTCATGTGCACAGGAGTAGACAGATCTGCTGTCCACCCTCCTGTCTTTGGAGATGCCAAAAGCATTGGAAGCTCCCAGCTCTCTGCTAGGCTGCACAAATGTGCAGGGGATAGCACATAGCCACGATGGAATCCCATTTTCTCCAGGTGAAGCAACTAAGTCATTACTGAGCTACTGGCATCAGAGCCTGAGAATTCTTGGGTTACACAGATGAAAAACGTTTTGCTGGTAGCAATATCCCTTCCATTATTTGGTGTAGCTTTACTGTGCTGAAAAAGCAACAAATAACCTCTAAACATTAACAGTTTCTGGAAACCAGTAACATCTCATTTTAGAGCTGAGTGTTTTACAGTTAGTATGTTCATATTACATAGATACTGAAAATTTATCTAGCAGAATAAATGGTTATCTACAGGAAGGAAACCCTTATTTTCAGGAGAAAAAAGAGCTGAAGAAA
The DNA here is from genome assembly GCF_000687285.1 of Phaethon lepturus. NCBI lineage: Eukaryota > Metazoa > Chordata > Aves > Phaethontiformes > Phaethontidae > Phaethon > Phaethon lepturus. The sequence continues at coordinate 16,231 of NW_010561610.1, read as the reverse complement.
ATTATCTTCTGTCAGTGTCTGGCTGTGTTTTAGCCTGAACATATTTATTCCACCAGGAAGGTTTTGTTGACCTTTGTCTAAAATGCAACAAAAGGGCTGAAGAGATACATGCTTGATCATACTAGCTTTTTGTTGTTGTCGTCTTTTACAAAAAGGTACTATTCTGATTATCCAGTAAGGCAGTACAGCTGAAATATATTACTAAATTATCATTCATACAGAAGATCTCTTAACAGATTTCCAGAGAAATTACATTGCAATAATCTTATGTATTAAAAACTATTATCATCCCTCGGAAAGCTACACAAACAATGCCTCTGTGTGAATTTTAATGCTTTTTTTTTTTAATATAAATTTACTTGCAAATAAATTGTGTGAGCTTAGAGAGAGGCAGTCAGCAACTTTACAATTAAAACATATAAGCCTAGCGTACAGAAGCCGATACAACCTTTATTATGTAGCCTATCAAAAGCACTCATTGGATATTGAACTGCCCACTAGCTTTTAAGGATGTAGAACAAGGGAACTGTATTTATTTCTTGGCTGTCTGAATTCACTTGGCTGTAAGAAGTGAGTGGCACTCGAATAGGACTTGCTGTCTTCACGCACAAGCCTCTCATTTGCCAAACTAATTTAGGTAAGATAGGAAGTGTTATTTTTTTGCCTCTTAAAAAGGAGTATCTTTATAACAGTTGCTAGCATTCTGTATTTGATAAACTTTAATTACATGGTCTTATGTATTTCTCTTGGTGTTGTAACTGCTTTCATCTTTTCTCTCACCTTGCTTTCTAACAAAGACTAGATCCAACCTATTTCCCGTCCAAGAAGATCTTGTCTAGCTTAACCACAGAGTACATTAGAGTCTAAAGTAAATTTGGCATTATTGATAAAAAACAGCCATAATCTTTCTAAATAATTACATTAAACTGTAACTAGTTTTCCCTTATGATGGAAATAAACTTTACTTACAAAGAAACTTACACAGTGGGAGCTAAAAACTATTTACTATAATTGGGATAGATAGAAATCTACTGATTTTTAAAATATATTTAGACTACTATGCAGGTCATTTTCAACTTGGACAAACAAGAATCTCTTTTCTGCCTTTTACCAAATTATGAATTACATACCTGTAACACACAAACATCCTGTTTCAAGTTGTGGTTACACTTTGCATGGCCTTAGAAATCACGCTGTGTCATTTAAAATAATACCTGGGAACTTGTTTAAGACTTTTTCACTAGTTACAGATACATACCTTCTTATTGTTTTTCATTTGCTGGCAAAAGGTATTTGTTAAAATCTTGCAAAAATTTCTAAGCATGATAGACAGAAGACTTTATAATAAGCCACTCCCTATTTGGAGTACTACAAATTGAAAGCTTACAGGCTGTTGGTATCTATTCTTTTGCTTATCAATTATGCTTCCAGTAGGCCTCATAAGCCTTTGTTTTTTCTCAGCTTGGAATTCTACACTTCAACTGGCTGTTACCAAACATTAACAAATCAACGTAATCTTAACCAAAAAAAAAGTATGAAATTTACACAGAGAATGCTGACTTCTGGCACTCTAGTCTAAACTTACTTTTAGGAACCTGGTGGGTATGGCTTCTGTCTCCAGATACTTAAAGAAGAAAGAAACAGCTTTTACTTGTAAGCGAAGAGGACCTTTGACATATTGCAATGTCACACCTGGCACCAAAAAGCTTTGTTTATCCTGGCTGTTTATGACACTAGAAGACGCTGGGCTTAAGAAGTTTGTCTTTACGCTAGAGAGCCTACATATTGTTGTACTAGCACATACTCTCTTCTTCTAGGTCAATATGAGTCATTCCTTATCTCCCAGTACTTATACATGGGCATCCACTCTTGGAAGGCTCCTCTTTCCTTCCACTGCAAACCAGAAGACAGGATTTGCCACTTGGCATAGTCTGTTTAACATTTTCCACTGTCCTGCTCCACTTTTATTTTTAAACTGTTTAAGGTAGGGCATTTGCATGTTATCCTCTTTTGCCTCTCAGCCATGTCCCCACCTACTCCCAAACAATTTATGAATGCACTAAGCTAGCTTCAGCTTCATTTGACAATTGAGCAAAAATGCAGAGATTAAGTTTGGTGAAAACAGCTGTGTTCATGGAGGCGAAAGACACCAAAAGCACCTCCATCTGGACAACACAAATTTTCCCAGTCCTTATGTATCAGAAAACTGACACGCAGGAGAACCACAGGAAACGTCACTGTGTTTGTTCTGCTGCCCACAGAATTATTTGTTATATCTTATTCCCTGGAGAGCAAAGCTAGGGTTAACTATGGGTTTAAGCCTGAAAATACTAACATGTAGCACTCTCCAGACGTGGTAACAGATTCCATCATGGTGCATGGTCCATGTGTCGCCAAAGTGGTATTTGTGAGGAGATGCTTATTAATTAATGGAAGCTGCACAACAAAACAATCTATAATTCAACAGGTTCATATTATGTAGCAGCTTCTAAGAGTCCATCGATGGTTTGTGTACAAATTTTTGCATAAATGCTTACTCTCCAGAAAACTCTGCTTTACAGGTTCTACTAGCAAAATTTTTCTCCTGTGCATTGAAGACAGCTGCAGTGACAGATCACTATACCACATGTGAGTTCCAAAACAATGACTACAAGATGCACTCTTAGAAAGATGATAGCCTACCTCACTGGTATAAGTTTATTTCACACCATCAAGTGCTGCCTCTGATCACAGAGACCTCTACGATAGAGCATTTGGAAGAGCTTATGGAAATATTTGCCATGCAAAGAAATTGCTAATTTAACTCAATTTTTCCTTAGTAAAACAAACTGGATTCAATCAAATGCACTCTAAATGTCTGCAAGAAAGGGCTCAATCTGCAGATTTATTTCTTAGTGTTACGTTTTACTGGAGCACTGTCGTGGTGTTCTTGTTGGGATGATGCTTCCTTGCACAATCAGGTGACAAATTTTTAGCATTAAGCATCTGTGCTAAAAAAAAAAAATCATGAACTACAACCTAACAGCCATTTTCTTTGTATTTCAGGAACACATATGTGAAGTAAACACTGGGACAATGGAAAGACCACTTGAGGCTACCAGGATGGAAAACAGCACCTCTTCCTGCTTTCTCATGGAAAGAAAGACTCGTGTCAAGATTAATAGGAAAGAAATCATGCTAGCTAAGCTGAGGAAGAGCTGCTCTTGCACCCCAAAGAAGCTGAAGAACTTTGTCATGGACTTCCTTCCTGTTTTACGATGGCTTCCTAAGTACCAGTGCAAAGAGTACATTTGGGGAGATGTTATGTCTGGGTTAGTGATCGGGATCATTTTGGTGCCCCAAGCAATTGCATACTCACTGCTGGCAGGTCTGAAGCCCATTTATAGTCTTTACACATCATTCTTTGCCAACATCATCTATTTCTTAATGGGCACATCTCGTCATGTCTCAGTTGGCATTTTCAGCTTGATAAGCTTAATGGTAGGACAAGTTGTGGACAGAGAACTTCTCTTAGCTGGGTTTGACTTGAATGATGATGCCCCACCAGCCTTGGGTGATGGCTCTCTGCAGAATGACAGCCATTCCAACACAACTGCCTTCAACCTTACAATTGCAGGGATGAATGCTGAGTGTGGGAAAGAATGCTACGCTATTGGCATTGCTACAGCCTTAACATTTGTGGCTGGAGTGTATCAGGTAAGTGGTTACTGACATCCAAAGGCAAGCTATGAAGTTCCTAAAGCTTCTTTGCATGACCTAAGTTTTGGTTTGACTCTCTTTCAATGAGAGATACAACATCAGTTCACTTGAATGACCTTAGACTGTCTTCTCCAGGAAGCCTAACAGTAGCCAACTAAGAGAAACCATGAGGTAGGCAGTTTTTTCAGCTACCAGCAAGTACATGTAAAACAAGAGTCTTCTGCAAGACCGCCAACATTGTTTTGATACTCTACTGCCTTGCGACCATGAATCAAATACAGATCTTACCATGAGGGAAATTCCCAGGTAGCTGCATACTTCAACAATGAAGAAATAATTCTGTTTCCCTAGATACTAATAGAGTTGCAGATGCACTCACCTACTTCTACACAGGTTCAGAATGTGCTGCTCAGTGTTTTGCAAGTGGGTACTATATTCTATCAAACCACTCTCTAAAGATAATTCAGAAGCAGAAAGCACAAGAGGGCAAATAGATTGACTAACCTATTTTTCAGACAATGGCTGTGCTGGAGTCTTTCAGACTTACCAATGTGCTGCCCGTCACAAGAATATCAAGAGAACACAAAGGGAAGCACAATGAACTTACCTATTAATTGTGTGTGTGTGTATATATATATACATGAATTAAGAAACAGCTAGCTATTTTCCTCTTTACTTCGAAATTTCAAGGTCACATTTATGAACAACAAAATGCCCTTGTGAAGCTCTATTTTCCAAAGCGATAACAGGCAGGGGAAGCAAGTAGTTAAGGACAGTACCCTGGGATCTGTGAAAGTTTATGAGTTCTTCTGCCACTTCTGACCTTAGGCATGCCACAAAGGCCATCTGTGCTCCACTTTCCCTTCCATTCACAGGGCTAAATTAAAAGCTGTTTAATATAACAGTACCACTAAAGTAGGGAGTTAGCTGTGTCATTCAAATTCTGTTTACAAAGCAATGGCCATAATTTTTAACTTCATTCACTTTAAAACAGGAAGAAAAAATTCGCTTTGGTACAACCAAACATTTTTAGATCCACTTCATGGGAAATAAAGTTCAGACAACCGACTTCCATAGGGTCACTTCAGACCAATGTTTGATTTACTATGTCTCAAACTCCTCATTCACCTCTTGGGTTTGTAGTATCCCACGACAGTAAAAAAAATAACGTTTTAACAGCAGACTGGAAACATCAAAGGATAATTCCTGTTTTAAGATTCAAATACCCAATGCTATCTGCCTCCAGCTAGTTCTCTCCCATCTGTACTTCACTATTTGCAGCACCATTTAAGGTTCATCTTTTTTTTCTTTTTTTTTTTCCTGTGTCTCCTCAGGTTCTAATGGGAATCTTTCGTCTGGGATTCGTATCTATGTACCTATCTGAATCTGTACTAGATGGCTTTGCAACTGGTGCTTCCTTAACCATTTTAACAGCTCAAGTGAAGTATCTGATTGGAATAAAAATCCCACGTAGCCAAGGGCATGGGATGCTTGTTATCACCTGGATTAATATTTTCCGGAACATTTCTCAGGCTAACCTTTGTGATGTCATCACAAGTGCCATTTGTATCATAGTGCTGGTCACTGCTAAGGAACTGGGAGATCGGTATAAGCATAAGCTGAAATTTCCTCTCCCCACAGAGCTGGTAGTTATTGTTGTGGCAACACTGGTGTCACACTACGGGAAGTTAAATGAAGTGTATGCATCCAGTGTTTCTGGAGCTATTCCAACAGGATTTATTCCCCCCAAGGTACCACATGTCAACTTAATGCTCCGAGTTGCTATAGATGCTTTGCCTCTTGCCATAGTCAGCTTTGTCTTCACTGTATCCCTTTCTGAAATGTGTGCAAAGAAATATGCTTACACCATCCGAGCCAATCAGGAAATGTTTGCTGTGGGGTTCTGCAACATCATTCCTTCTTTCTTCCACTCTTTTGCAACCAGTGCAGCTCTGGCAAAAACACTCGTCAAAACATCTACAGGCTGCCAGACTCAAGTCTCTGGAGTAATTAGTGCAATGGTGGTTTTGCTGGTGCTGCTCTTCTTGGCACCTCTCTTCTACTCCTTGCAGAAGTGTGTCCTGGCTTGTATCATCATTGTTAGCCTCCGAGGAGCCCTGAGGAAGTTCCGAGATGTGCCAGCACGGTACCATGTAAATAAGGTGGACACACTTGTTTGGATTGTTACCATGTCTGCCTCTGCCTTAATCAGCACAGAAATAGGGCTATTGGTTGGCATTGTTTTCTCCATCTTATGCATCATTGTTCGGACACAGCGGCCACGGACAGCCCTGCTTGGTCAGATCCAAGACACCAGCTTTTATGAGGATGACTTAGAATATGAAAATCTCTCTTCTGTTCCAAAGGTCAAAATATTCCGTTTTGAGGCCCCACTTTACTATGCAAATAGAAACTACTTCCTAAAGTCTCTGTACAGATTGACTAGCTTAGATCCTAACCTAGAAGCTGCTAGAAGGAAAAAATATGAGAAGAAGGAAAAGCAGCATCTGAAAAAGGGAGATCACACAACTGCTAATGGACTGGGCATTGGAGGAACCACTCTGCAACTAGTTCCTAAGCAAATTGATTTCCAAGCCCTTGTTGTAGATTGCTCTTCCATCTCATTTTTGGACACCACTGGAGTTAACACTCTAAAGGAAATCCTGAAAGACTACAAGGACTTAAACATTTCTGTTCTCCTAGCGTGCTGCAATCCCTCAGTGATAGACTCTCTGAAAAGAGGAGGTTACTTTGGGAAAGATTTTGCAAACATGCAGGAAATGCTATTCTACAGTATACATAACGCTGTGCAATTTGCAAAAGACCAAAAGCTTCCAGCAGATTGCTCACTTTAATCCTGCGTCTCCCTTGACAATTCACTACAGAAGTGACAGATGGGGAGGGGCAGTTTGCAACAATTAAATCATCAGACACACTGTTGGCTGTGTACAGCAATGGCCCTATAAACTGTTCTCCCCTGAAGAGCTCTGCTGTTTGTCAGATGCCACACAGAACAGCCACTGGGGATGCAGTCCAGGCCCAGGATGGAACAGTTTGGATTATTACCTGCACCTTCACTTTAAAATGCAGGTGATGTGCATGGGCAGTCTGGGATTGACTTCCCCCTTGTGCCATGATCATAACATATACATCATAAGACTGTTGTGCTGGAAGGTCTGCCCAGTGTCAGCTGACTGTCCCAGTGGTTTAATGGCTGGTTTGTGTTAAATGGGCTAAGCCATCTCCATGACAATGCAATCAATCTAGCATCTTGGCAACATAATGGTTTAAACTATGGCTTGTAAGGCCCTGCCCCTTTCATCATTCTAGATGTGCTCCTAAACAACTCCCACTATTTGCATACAAATAAAATGTATAAAATATTGTGGAACGTAGCATGTCTCTCCACTTCGATTACATAGACTTAATGACACAACCTGCCACAGGGGAAGAAATTATGAGCCACCACAGGTTCCTCTCAAAACCATAATTTCCAAAAATTACTGCTGGGGTCATCGGTGTTATTGGCTTCAATCTGTGGTAATTACTTACTGAAGGTTGTGATACCCTTAAGATGCTGGAAGAAGTATGACTGATGCACAATTTTGTTAACTAGTAAGAGGATAAACAGATTAAGAAAAATTAATGGCTTTCAACTGCCTGGGTAACTGTGTGACAGTTACCCAGGCGGCTGTACCATCCTGTAAAAATAAGTTGCCTCTGGTGGGCAGATGCAAATCCAATTCAGGGACCCATAAGGACTGTCAAACATAAAACCTCAGAACTGTGACGTAGCACAGCATGTTCTTTCTACAACTACCTGCCTGGGTGCAAAAAAGAAACAGGAGAGAAGAGGGTAGCATGGGAAAGTAAATCTGTGATCTGCCTAGAAGAGGAGTGATGGATCAGTCAGAACTGCCTGGCTGGTCTTCTCTGATGCAATGCTAACAAAGCTTTAGAGTAGTATACCTGGGCCAAGGGTATGGTAAAGGGAGCAATGCTTTGTAAGCTGTGTATCCCCATATGCTGGAAAAATTCCACTACTGTTTGTACATACTACAGACATTTTGGTTTGGGTTTTTTTTTTTCCCTATCACATTATTCCTTGATTTGAGGTCCACTAAACCACATTTTCCAGGGCTGGGTTACTTTCTATAATAATTTGCATTAACTGCTGTTCATTCTGCTTTGTGTCAAATGACACAGGGTCAGTTGTGTTGTTATATATGCATGTTGTCTCTTTAAAAACAAGCATAGGTTTAGGTTTTGATTCTAACACAGTTAGCCAGTGTTCTGGCTCATGGCACTGGCAGAATATCCTCTCTCATACTCAAGCTTATCATGACCTGCACGAAAGGTAAGACAGCTGCCCTATCTTTCGCTCCTTATTCATGGCTGGTTCACACACAGCACCAAGCATGGAAGAAAATTCTATCACAGCTGTGCCTCTTACAATTAGCAGACTCTAGAAATAGGTTCCATGTATGCAGAAGCCATTTCTCTACTGTGCCATTTAAAAAAATCATCAGCTCAATACATCATGTGATTTGCTTACTTCAACTTCTTAGGTCACTGAGTGAAAGAACACTCAAACTGAGGTTCTCCAGGTGCCCCAGAGCCTGTCTCACTCTGAAGAACAAATACTTTGTTAAAGAAAAAGCAGTGCATTCCCAAAAGACAAAATAAAAAATGTCTTCACAGTAATTGAGAATAGCACAATATTAGGGGATTCAATGTTGCCATTTTCATGCACTCATTATAAAAAAGCATATCAGCTGCACACTGCTAGTACTACCAGTGCAGTAAAACCTAACAGGAATGTCTGTGAACAGATTAAAGGATTGACCTGGCAGCATTTTCCTGCCATAAAACAATTTAATCACATTATTCTGTAAATTGCTGACTTGGTATGACTTGCTTCTTTCTGCCATACAATCAAATGGGCAGAGCCGAAGGACAAGGTATTGCTTTGTGTCTGCTTTTGTTTGTAATCACTCTTTGATCAGGGACTATCTCTTTTAAGGTCCTGCCATGGCCTAGCATGAGGAAGTGGGTTTACAGGAGTTACTGCCACACAATATCAATATAGACACTCCTAGGCTGTTGTGCCAAAGCAAGCTGTTGTTGGAAGTCAAATAAAAATGTTTCAGTACAAAAGAACACACATCCTAGCAATCTAGACTTATCTTTATGGGTCAAGCTGCCAGCCTAGAGCATAAAGGAAAACATGCAATAATACCCTTAACTCTAGCTGAATGTCATTTTAAAAGAGAAAAAAAAAAAAGGAGATATTCAAATGTAAGGTGTATCCCTGCAACAGTCTCTGGAGAAGAATGAAGAGAGGCTGCCCTTCTCTTATCCATCTGAGATGGATATCCATCATCTCCATCCTGAGAAATTAACAGTCAGAAGTATCCTCTTCATCATATTTATTGTCAGAATGGCACCAAAGGATATCCAAGCAAAGAAACTTGCTATGCATAGAAGGGGGTGTAAGCATTAAGACTTTTACTAGGAAGAAACTATTGACCAGAAGAAACGACAAGAACAATTTTGTTTCAGTTTCATTGGCAGAGCTGGCTCACAATCAAGTTGTTGTGTTAGCCCATGTCAAACACAGCAGGAAAACAGCTTTCAGTGCTATGATGTAGGGATGCTGGGAGACTGTAAATCATTTCTCAGGAGTATGTAAAAGGTAATTAAAAAAGCAAGCGTATTTTGGGCATGTTTATGTCTTCTATACTGCATTATACCAAGATTAAGGGTATGAAGATTGAAAAAGTTAGAAACTGCCAATTCTCTTCTCTCCTATTAAGGTACTGTGAATTGGAGAGGAGCTGGGGATAGTCTTGTAATTCCAACTAGGTTATTACTAATGTTGAAATAAAATCATTATATGCTTTTTAGGAAATCTTATATCCATCATGTAGATTGACTATATTTTTGTTCACTGTGGTGCCTTGTATAAATTATGTATCCAACAAATTTTAGTACTGCTACGTAAGAATAGGAAAGGGTTCTTAACTTGCAGGTTGTGTGGGTCCCATGGAGTTGTGCAAAGAGTTGGGAATCTTCACCTCAAACTCTCCTGTTGACTAGGGCAGCATGGTGAGAATGCATGGTCTAGGTGTCAAAATGGCTGTATTTATTGGCACTGGTAACTAACAACAAGGGAACTGTCCAGTCCATGAAAGACACCGTGGGTTCCCCTGTAACCATGAATATTCCTGTGTCACATGACCTGGAGACAAATGTGTGCTTTTGGTTGGACAATAAAACTAGCAGTTCTTTGAAAAGAGTTTGCTTCATGGTATCCTTTCACAAGTGGTGAAATAACAGGATAACTTGGAATATAGAAAAAGATGAGGTGGGCTTGCTGTCCACAGGGATGCACTCAGCATTGGGGGATTAGAAGACATAGTGAGAAAGACCATTACAGAAGTGAGAAGGTGAAGGTGTCAGTCTTTTATTTGAGCAGACCTGCTTCTTCAGAGGAACATTTATGGCACCTTTTTACAGATGGCACAACTATGAGGAAAAGCAATGCCTGTATCTGTTAGCCTTCTACAGTGGTGGTATCTCCTAGTCCGCTGTTTTCTGTAAGTGCTCTTCTTCAGTCAAGTACCTACTTCACCTTCCAGGAAGTCTTCTCTACTCACCAACCCCATGACATAACACAGTCTTGCTGTTACAGGGTTCTGGCTCAAAATCTCTTTCCATCCTTCTGGAAATGACTGGTTCAGGAAAAGAATTGCACATGCACAGAATTCAGCATCAGCACTGAGCTCCTCCTGTTCGGACTTGCATTACTGCCCCTGTTGCTTCTTTCAATCCCAGTGTTTGTCTGCAGGCTCCACGCTCTCTCCCTTTCCACACCAGAGCTGCCACTCAGTCCACTGATTGTCCTTCCAGAACTTAAATGTCTTTTTGTCTTTTGACAAATGCACATTTTTATTTTTCAAAATGAACAGTTTTAGCTTGGTTCTAAACAGTAGCTAAGTTTCTGATTTCTACATGTCAAAGCAAGGCTAAATATTGAGGCTAGTGGGTTAGAATCCTACCCTTGAGGCACTACAACTTTTCTGGGGTGTCTTCCTTGACTGCTAAATTTCCATGCTCCTAGTATTTTGATTGTGTCAAGGATTGTGTCCCACTTTGAAGGACTTAGAGCCTCACTCTCTACAAAGGCAGAGCAGAATCCATGACAGATGTATTCCTTTCCCTCAAACATTTGGAAAGCTCAATTCAACATGTGGCACAGCTGAGACAGGATGCCAGAAGGGATTTTGGCCGCTGAGTGTAGCTGTGGCTACTTTCTTTTCAAAGGTACTCACTGATTTTTCTGCAAGTCAGTTGGTTACAGAAATATGAAAGACCCAAGCCACCTCTCAGGAGGAACCTCTGAGATCTAAGACAGGGACTCTGGTGGTGGTGAGCAGTGACAGTTGTCCTTGGCTCTAATGAAGCTGGATCACTGCCAGAGTGAGTACAAAACTCACAGCCCAGT
>NW_010561610.1:0-4994 GCF_000687285.1 Phaethon lepturus | reverse complement strand
AGAGTGTTTACTGGGAAACTTCCACAGGGAAAGATTGGAGGGAGGAGCTGTGTTACTTCCTATATTCACAGATGGACTAACGTACAGAGGCAGCTCTGGGGTACAGATGCAATACTCATCCGCGTGCAGGACCTCCGAACAGTGCAGGACCTCCGAACACCTTCCCAAACAAACCTACAAACACAAGCACACCCTAATACCTAGGAAGAAAACTTCTCCTGTTTCTAATGTACACTCTGAAACCCACTCCTCATCTGCTCACATCCTCTTTCCAGATTCTGAGCTCTCCTTCCCCATGCTGCTTCCCCAAACTTACAACTGGTAAATTCCCATTCACCTGTGTCTGGTGAATTAGCAGATGCACTAATGATGTGGATTGTAAATATGCTCAGCTCAGCAACAGCCTGAGCCAGGCAGAACTTTAAGAGCTATTACAGCTTTTGATGGAGTTTTTATGGTTTGTTTTTCCTCACTTTTCTGTTCTAGGCATCTGTATTTGGTTCTTTCCACTGGGTGTTTTTCAATCTTCATATCCTTTAAGCTGAGTTAAATGGGACTTGAAAGGCAAGGAATTCCAACGTTGTCCTCCTAAAGTCTGACATGTATCTCCCTCGAACTAGAAATGCTATTATGCATATGAATCCTTTTGGAAGAGAGTATTAACTGATACCTGTCACTTGATGCAGTGCACAGTAGTAATAAAATAGTGGCAGCTTTCATTTGGACCTCTTGGTAAGTCAGGTTTGTTCTAATCTTCATGGGACTTTTTTTGCTGTACCATGTCTCCTAAATTAAAGGGCAGAGAAGTAAGCCATCTTTCTAGTCCTTCATCACTGTTCTTAGAATGGCTAATGGTTAGCAAAGCACAAAACAGAATGGATGAGAAGTCTTGTTTGGCACAGTATTGCCACCCGAAATGCTTTAGTAAGGAATGGATTGAATTAATGCCTATGACCCTATTCCATCCCATTCCTAGCTTTAACCAAAGACTCATCTAACCTGTAAAGGAAGCAGAACACTGTGATCTGAATTTTAGAGGCGGACCTACAGCCAGAGGGAGCTCTAGGTACACATATGGACAGCCGGGTTGTGTCCAGGACCAGAACCCTCCAAGTCTGGCTTCTCCCAGCAGTTCTTCTCAGTACTTTGTAGTTGCTGGTGTTACTGCACTAAGACCACACTCTGCTGGACTTGAAGGAACAGCAATGATGACACCCAGTATGTGTCTTGGAAACACCCAGTATGAGACCATTGCCTGGAATCCAGTTGAGAGCTCACTCCATAATACTGGGTGTAGATTCCCTGACAGCAAAGCAGAACCCTTCCTTGCTTAAAGAACAACTGGAGACTCCTCTAGAACTCTCTTTTCAAGGTTGTGCCAAGCAGTATTTTAGAAAGGATGCACCCAGGTAAAAAAAGCTGCACTAGAACCTTGTACATGCAAAGGTCCATGAAACCCATTTCTGCTAGCCTTGAGGCCTCAACTGGGAATCAAGATGCTGAGGCCTGGATACAGCAGCATGGGACACATGGAATGACTGCAGTGTATCTCCCGAGATGGTCTTGGTAAAATTTGACCAGCACATCCACAAGACTCTTCACATGAAAGGAAACCTTAAACTGCTCCTTAACCTGTTGTCAGGATGTAATGCATACAGGTTAGCCCCATCTTTCTCAATACAAGCTCTCTCTTTTGTAATCTCATACACCCTCAAATTGATTCCCCTCCTCTGGCTTCCAAGGAAGGAAGTGCTCACTTTGACATTTATCTTAGTGTAATTGCCCAGCTTGCAATTACACTAAGATAAATGTCAAAGTGAGCACCTGTTGGACACTTTGATGTGTTACACTTTTCCCAATTTTTGACTTGAGGTGTTGCTTACCTGAGAGCAACTAATTCCAGTAACCAGTGAATTCGAACTTGTTCAATGCCACCATGCGGAACAGAAGAAATGTAGGCAAGGTTCAGCTCTTGGTCTTTGCTCAGGTCAAATAGGTCAGCACGGCCATGAGGTAAAGGAGGGCTTCAGGAAAGGAGGGACAGAAAAGAAAGAACTCATTGCAACATTAACTATCAGCTCCATTGGATATCCAAAGATCTCTGTGCTAAGTCCTTACACTGCCTGCAAGAACCTCCCTGGCATGAGGACCACTGCCTAACATGAAATGAAAGCAAAATGGAGTTGCAGGTTATCTGGGGCGACACATGTAGTTTGGCAAAGCAGAACACAACTTGGGTGCATCTCATTGCCATGCTCAAAGGAAAGCATTACAAGCAGTCATTGCTGCACTAATAGCAACCTCAGGCAGCAGTGGCCTGAAGAAGCCATACAATGGCAGTCATCTTGTCTCTGCGTAACTACCGATAAGGGAGCTCAGAGTCTTTTTGGCTTTCGAGTGGAAATCAGTCTGAAGTCCATACAATGACATCAACTCTTGCTCTGCTTTGGAAGCTACACTTCCTAGAAGGAGAATTAGGCCCTCAGAGCCTCCGCATTCTTTGGCCATGTTCAACTGACCCCTAAGCATAAGGAAGCACAGGAGTATGTGGCTGGAGGTTTCTTATGCTTGATGCTGCAAGCAGTTTAATCTGCTCACAGCTATACAGCAATGATCATGTTAGCAAGACTTTGGTGTCTACTTATTCCACCAAAATTAACTTAACAATGGGGCAAATTTCTGATGCCTCTTTCTCCACAGGTAAATAGCTGCAAGATAGAGGGAGATCTCACCCCAACTCTCCACAAGTCAGAAACTTAGAACACTACCCAGTTCATCCTGGGTTTCGGCATCCTTAGAGACTCTCATTAAGCCTCCTGGTAATGTGCAAATTCTGAGTGTTAAAGCAATTGTATTACAAGAAGATAAAACAGTATTGTCTGCAAGGTTTGGTAAAATACTTCCACGTATCTTCACATTGCAAAGAAAGATGACTTGTGCTCTAACTACAGACTGTATATTAACTATGTAAGTGAAAAACTAATATAGTTTATGCTTTGCCTACTGTAGTCTGTGTCCCCTGATAGGCGGATCAGCTCTGTGCTGACCGTAACTCTGCTGGGAAGAGTCACCCCCTCCTCCTCTGTCCCCCTTCACATATTCATCCCACCTCCAAGGACCCCACTGAATGAACCTGCTACTGTAGAACCATCTGTGCACGAAGGTGGAAAAGCCTGATCCCACCTGGACAACGACTTGACGCAACTTTTGTCCTAGCTAAGACGTTGCCTATTAGCTCATCTCCTGCATCCTTACCTGAAAGTGCCACGTCTTGACACAGATTACATCCTTGTAGTGCTTTATACAAATCAGCCAAAACGTGTGAGCCCCTTCTGTGCAACTTCAGCAGCACACAAGGCACTTAAAAATCGTCCCCCTGAGATTGCTTCAAGTCACACAAGTGAGACTGAGAAGTTACAAATTCCACTCTTACTAAAAATGTACCAGCATTTGGGTCTTTTCAGTTGTTTCAGTGGATATGCACAATATTAACTGCCAGTTTTTGAAGGAGTGCTTTACTTCTACTCTGAGATTCAAACCTCCTTCAGTTCAAGCAGTGGCAAAGATGAAAGTCTAGGCCTAAAGCATTCATGTGTTTTTGCTTAGTCCACACTGAATAAACACTCTGAAATTCACACTCTGCTAGAGAGAAATCTAGCAGAAACCACGACAAGATAAAAAAAAAAATGACAGAACAGTGGGTTTTGTTAGTGGTAGTATCAGTATCAGTCCTTTCCTCTTCTGAGCAGAAAAGTGCCCACCCAAGAGAACATGAAGCCTTGCAGTCTCCCAGGCTTTATCAACTGCTAATCCACAGCTATGCATTTGCCCAACTGTCTGAACCTGTGATGTAGAAAAGCAGCTTTAACTAGAACCCAGTTCTGTCACAAGTTTTTTTGTCTGCTTTCAAGGGAGCTGGGATCCTACAGCTTAAGAAATACCAGCGTTGCCCAGGTGTTGTAATTGAGGAGCTGCTGACCCATGGAGAACCTCTCCTCCTCTGCCTTCCCCTCACATGCTTTTCATATTTGCAGCTTTCCAAAGTTTCTTTCAAAAATCATGTGTGTTTCTTGGCCTGCAGTTTAAATGGGCAAAGCATACTATTTTTAAGGCATTTTTTCATTACTGTTTCCTAACATTGCAAGCAAAAATTAAAACAAAAAATGAAACAGCAAAAGAAATTAAAATATCCAGAAAGCCCAGACATTTCTCTTAATCAGAATGTATTTTAGGTTCTGTTCTGTTTTCAAACCAACATGGAAAACTAATGGAAAATTTTTCAAGTTATGTCTTAGACTACTGTTGCACATTACACAAAAATGTGCACAAATTCCTTTTTGTCCAAAGCACATGCTGCTGATTCCACCCTGTTGCAACTCTTCTTCCTACAACTGTTATTTAATCCATATGTCTAAATGAAAGGGTCATAATCAGTTCAGCATAAGATACAAACATGGCCAAGGAATGCAGTGTCTCCTGGTTTTGAGCCTGCTAGAAGCCTTCATGTTATCTCCCAAAACTTGACGGCTGTTCAACCCCAGTTAGCTCAGCAAGCCTCTCTGAGAAGCAGAGCACTACCAGGTTGTGAAGTGGTGGAGCTGGGATTTGTGCATGCTCCCACCCGACTCCCTGATTTAGATCAGCTGGCCTCACCGGCCACATCAGGAACATGCTGCGTGTTGAGTGTCTTGCAGGAACAACAAACTCCTAGAACTAACAGGCAGGGAAGCTTTGCCTGGGCCGATTTAGAGACTGTGACAATGGAGACACTGAAAAGGAAAGGGAATGAGTTCCAAGTACCAACAGGCGTGTGGTGCTGAGGAAGAGGAAGGACTGCACCTGTTTGAAGGCCCTGGAGGCACGGGGTGTCGACTGGCCCTATCTTGTGATCCGCTTTGTTTACATTAGTTGGCCACAGCCCACGATCAGCTCCACGCAGGTAACACGCAACAGGCTTAAGCAGCAAAAGGCAGCCAGGTGCCGGGCCCTCTGAC
>NW_010561609.1:626-828 GCF_000687285.1 Phaethon lepturus | reverse complement strand
TATACTCACGGTGCTTCAGCATAACAGCGGAAAGCGGATGACACAAACCGCCGGGTGCTACCACAGAGCCTACGAGGGCCTCCGAAGAGCACTTGCGGGGAAAAGCAGGTTCGTTAGTAGCCCAGGGCCTGACCCACGGCCCCCCCGAACCTGGCAACGTTAGCAGCAGCTGGCTCAGTTTATCGCCCGGTCGGAGTTTTTG
>NW_010561609.1:0-206 GCF_000687285.1 Phaethon lepturus | reverse complement strand
GAGTCACGCCCCGTGAGCCGTTCCCTGCCTGGCCTCGCCCGTGCACGCGAGGGGGAGCCGCAGAGATCGGTAGCTCTGTTTTGGAGCCGAGATCCAAGAACGCACCGCCAACAAATCCCTTATCCAGGTTCCTGCTTCTGAGGGACTTCCGAAGGCCTCGCCGCACAGCACCTGAAACGCTCCGACAGATCCAAGGTACGTCCCGC
>NW_010561608.1:0-2582 GCF_000687285.1 Phaethon lepturus | reverse complement strand
TCTTTACCCTGCTCCCGATGAGACTCCCGGCCCTATCGTGTCTCTTCACCGTCGTTCCTTCAGCTTCACTCCGCCCGAGCTGAAAAACCCAGGCGTCCCACCCATGTCCCCCGCCGTGTCCGGAGGCAGGTGCTTCTGGCAGCCCAGGCAGCGCTCCGTCCCAAAACAGAAAGGGTACGGCACCAGCGAGGCCGTCCCGGACACACAGAGCTTGTCGGTCCCAGCCTGTGCCACTGACAGGGGCCAACTGGCCCCAAATCGGGCAACAGGCAGGGAGCGACGCACAGATAACCTCGGCCAGTATTGCCTCCCCTCTGGTGTTCCCCCCCCGCCTTCCCCTTTTTCTGCCCACTTTCTGTTCATCCCTTCTCCTCTGTGCTTCTTGTTCCACCCGCCTCCCGCTGCCGGCATCCCCAGAGCATCCCCGGGCACCAAACAGGCTCCTCGGCGTGGGGACGCAGCCCAGGCAGCGCGGCACAAGCTGTTTCCTTGCCAGGCAGTCTGAATTCAGTGTTTCTGCTTTAATTCTCGGGTACTTACCTTTTTATCTGACCGGTCCCTTAGATCGAGCCAAACGATTTCAATGGTGCCGCACCAGCGCGGTGAAGTGCTGAAGATGTAGCCCTCTGTGTTTATACCACGACTGATTTACTCCGTGACGGCGTGGAGGTGCAGGCTGGAAACATAGCTTCCCAGTATTTGTCCTGGCCAGCCTCACGTTGAGAAACCACAAGAGACACTACCAAATCGACAGACCTCTTCAAGCAAAGCGTTGCTTGATACCCTGGCTTTATTCTGGCACCACCGAGGCAGCGTTAAGAGAAAAAGATCGAATGGTACGCCGACACCTTTTTCTAGGCAGAAGAGACCACGCAGCTGGCAACGTGCGTTTCGGCAGATATTTCCATTAAGTGAGATTTTTTAGTAGCACGGAGCGTTCACTACCACAAGCGCTGACTCAAAGCAGCCCGCAGGAAAACTCTGCCGATGCCTGCGGGAATCTGAAGATTCGCACCCGGTTTGAGCCTGGCTGGGCTGTCGGCGTGGTCTGACGCCCGCCGTCCAGCGCACTCACCCGGGTAGGTCAGGCTGCCGGCATGGTCTGACTCCCGTCGACCCACACCCTCACCGAGGTGGGTCGCGCTCACCGCCGAGCCCTGGCAACGATCCATGGAACACCCATGGAACATCCATCTCGGCCAAGGAGACAGCCTTGCTCCCGCCAGCAAGGTATTTCCCCTCGGCGGCCAGAAAGGGCTCCTCCCCAGGCTTCTGGTTTGTAACCGGCACCACGACCGAAACCGCATTTTTCTCCCCCTTTAAGCCAGAGCAGAGATCGCACGAGAATGTAATAGCAAGAATCCAACAAACGAGGCTCTAAAACTAGATGTGTATTCTGGGGTTTCCAACAAAAGGGATCAATAAGCCCCAGGTATGATTTTATGGCCTTCTGGGATATGAAACTGCTTGAGCTGGGGCATCTGAACCCTTTGCAATCAGAGAGAGACAGTTACTAAGAAGAGTTTGAGAGATTAAGTAAAGGCAATCGCTCCCTTCGGCCAGGACTGCTCCACTCCCAGCCCAGCAAGGTCCCACTTCATACCCGAGTTCTCAAGTCTTGACAAATACAAAAGCCATCAGAGCAAACATGGTGACAAAGGGCAATCAGCAGCATCACCCTTCGCTTGCTATAATGAAGCGGCGTGATGCACACCAGGTAGGAGCGTTTGGCAAACCTCTCAGAAGCTTGGAGCTTTCCGTCCATCCAAACTTCCCTTCCCCTGCGCTCCAGTCATTTTTGGAGGCTGGTATTGGCCAAAACGCTGTTTTTCCTGCAAAAGGAACCTGAACTGCCCCGTGAAAGAGTGCAATGCTGAGATCTCAGCCCACCCTTCATCAGGAAAGGCCAGGGCAGCACAGGCACTTGGAGAGTGCTGGGCACAAAACGTGCCGTACCGCATCAAACCTCACCAGCTCTTCCCCCCTCGTTACTGCTGTCCTGACCATCCTCTGGGGACCTCCCTTACGGAGGAAAGAAAAAGGTTGGTGTATCTTTCCAGAACAAGGAACAACTGTTTTGCAGAAAAACAATGCTGTTTCAACAAGAAAATGTATTTGGGGGGGGGTTGGAAAAAGTTCTCTCCACACCGAATTCCGGTGGGCTAAATTGGAATTTTCACCTTGGGGCAGACGAGCAGTTGGGATGGCGCGAAACGCTGCAAAGGGAAACGAGTGGAAAACCGGGCTAAGCCACGGCAGAATCGTCTTTGCGTCTAAGCGCTCTCGGAATCGAAATTGTTATAGCACCACAAAAGCACCATCCGGAACATAATACCTGCTTATAGGGGGCAAGAATGAAATGAAGTGCGCTGCCTTCGCCTCGCAGAAAGCTGTTGAGATGCTGGAATTAAACCCACACAATCTCCCAGACAGTAAAACAGGATCTTCAGTTATTAAGGAAGAATACAGCTTTATAAAGCCTATATTTTGTACAACAGGGCCCCGGGGCTAGGAGTGGGTCAGAGCCGACGGCAGGAGATTCATGCCATCTTCACGGACCCCGTACGGCTGCTTACGGAGCC
>NW_010561607.1:0-2224 GCF_000687285.1 Phaethon lepturus | reverse complement strand
CACAAGATAAATCCCTGAGCCACGACTCGCTGCAGGACTCAGGTGAGTGTGGCCTGAATTTACAGCCAGGGCCAGGCAGGACCAGGAATTAACTTTGCCTCACTATTCAAAACCGCATTTTTCTTTTATATTTATCTTACCTGCACAGGGACACTTCAAGCAAGCCTGCTGCACTAAAACTGTGCCTCAGTGCTGCAGCTCAGGTCCAGCTTGGATTCACCGTTGACCGGTGTGTAGTAGAGCGTTGATCTTGTGCCCGCAGTGGCTCCCCTTCCACTTCCATGAGTTCTTGCTCAGCAACTCTGCTCCCAGTTCCTGGTAGAAAAAAGGGTGGAAAAAGGTTTCGGTTCCTCCCAGCTCCTTTGAAGTTGTGTTTTGAAGCGGGTGGAGAAGTGGGTACAGGGGTGGGTGGCTGGGCACGAATGCCCCAACGCGGGCTGCGCCGTGGGGCGAGTGATGCTCCCTGCCCATGACTCAGGGGTGAGGTGGGGGTGTCCCCAGCTACAGGTGGGGCAGGTGGCAAGCAGGGACCTGTGCCAAGATGCCAGGCACTGGCTTCTCCCTGCGTCTGGGTGGGGACAGACCAGGCTGCCTCTGGCTGGGACAAACAATGGCCAACAAAAACCATCGCTGCCATGGCCCTGCATCCTGCTCCAAGGCTTGGACCTGCAGGATCTGTCCTTCAGTGGAGGAGCTGGCAGAGCCCCGTGTGGGCTGGCGAGGCCCACGGAGGGGAAGAGAGGACGGTGACAGCCACCTGTGCAAACCCCGCAGAGCGTTGGGCAATAAGGAAGCGAAAGAAATGACCGAAAAAGCCCCAAGGCAGCAACGTCAGGGTGTTGCGTCAGCGTGCCAGGGAGATGCTCTGCAGAGCACTTCCCTCTGCGGTGCAAACCGCCCCACAGCCCGGCCCGGCCAGAAACGTCCTGGCTGGCCTGTCCCCAAAGGCAAGCAGGGAAGGGACCCAGCGCTGTGCGCCCCAGCGTTGGGACACCCACCTTGTGCAGGGTGCACCCTGCGGTGGTGCTGATGGGTGACTTGCTGGGAGCCCCTGGTGCAATGTGCTGAGGCATCTTGGCAGGAGTCATCCCTCCCTGTTATGCCATGAAATACTCCGGAGTGGGATCCGTCCCCGGCAGCTTAGGGGACTGGGAAAGTCCTGCTGCTCACTGCTGGCCGACAGCTGGGAGGTGGCTGCTGCCAGGGCAGGTCCCATCCCTGGACATGGAGACACACTGCAGCGCCCAGCGGAGCGGAGATCTGAGCAGCGTCGGGCTTCGTTAGAAACCAACGCCAAGGTCCTGGGGCCTTTTTTAAAGAGGATTTTCAGAGGCAAGCTCAGCACTGCTTCCCTTGGCCTTGGTATCCCTGTAGCAGGACTTTTTCTCAGACAATTCAAATATGTTTGGAAGAGGGCGTTTGCTTTCCGGGCAGCTGCGGTTTTTCCTCCCAAGGACGACGGTGCACAAACCTGGGCACCAGTGGGGCTGTGACATGTGGCATGAGCCCAGCCGTCCCACTGCGGGAGAGCTGATGGAGCCGGGAGTCTGCCAGCTCCCTGGGGAGAAGGAGCCCTGCCTCCTGCAGTGTTTGACCTGCCCCGCTGCCAGGCACCCTCCAGCCCTGGCTGGGGGACACAAGCAGACAGAATCAGCGTTATGAGATGTGTTGGGGCTGGATGGAGCCAGGGAATGGCTTTTCGGATGGCACCCACCTGCAGAGGGGCTCCGGAAGCCTGGCACCAGCTCTGGCAAATTTTCAGAGGCGGTGTCACAAGGATGCTTAGGGTGAAAGATCCTGGTTTTCACAACCTTGTAGTTTTTGTGTCATAACAACCCCATGCTCCCATCCTGGGGCTGCAGTTCAAGGTTTCCTTGTCTTTCCAATGCATCAACCGCTTCCTAGAACGTCTCAGTTCAGGTTCTGCAACAGTTTTTTCCCATTATTGGCTCGTCACGAGCCCCTCACCTGGGTGAGATCCCCCGGCTTGTCTTGAGTTGCTCCCACACGCAGGCAGATGGGTTTGTGTCCCTGCAGCCCCTCTGGGAGCCTCTCCCCCCATCCTCTTATCCCCTGGTCTCTCGGGACACAACCTGGGGGAAAAGCCCCATATGGAGGGCACACATCTTGCCCCAGCCCTTGCCACCGGTTTGGACCCCCCCGTGTCCCACTCTCACTCTGTCTCATCTCACTCAGGGTTAAAAAATGCCTTTCCCCTCTGCCA
>NW_010561606.1:0-27768 GCF_000687285.1 Phaethon lepturus | reverse complement strand
TTGTAGACTGGCGTCACATTGGCAAGCCTACTACCAACTACTGTCTGCTTCTAAAAAGTATGAAAGGCAAATCCAAAAAAACCCTCCAAAACCAAAACAAAACATGGTCACCGTCCTGAGACAAACCCAGAAGCCATGATGAGAACTCAACAGGTGATGACCCTTCATTCCTGGTGTCATCATAGAGCATCCCAGAAAGACCGCTTGGATTCAAATATCTTGGTAGCTGAATTCTGGACAGATTACTTGATTAAGTGTTCAAAGTCAGGTTGGATGAGGCTTTAAGCAACCTGATATAGTGAAAGATGTCCCTGCCCATGGCAGGGGCATTGGACTAGGTGATCTTTAAAGGTTGCTTCTGACCCAAGCCTTTCCACGATTCTGTGTCTTAATGTTTGTAAGCATGTGAGTACGAGACTGAAAATAAGCAAAATCGGTTTTGTCTTAAAATAAAGTAACCTCACCTACCTATAAGATCTTCCATTCAGCTTGACTACATTGCTGTAACGTTGCAACATTATTCCCTTCTACATCATACCAAAAACCCGGAGCTCGCCAGTGGCCTCTCAAGTAAAACTGCTTTTGCGCAGGGCTTTTCCCTTATGGATCTCACAGCAAGAAGGTAAGATTATCTTTAGCTAGCAGACAAAGACTGAGATAGCACAATGAATCAGCTGCCGAAGGTCAGTGGCAAAAGCCAGAAGCAAAACCCCACAATTTACAATCCAATAGTGTACACAACAGATGTGACAAAGTGATGAGATTAAAGTGTGGTATCAAAACCACAAAGCAATTGGCATGTTAGATATAAAGCTCTCCTTCCTGTACCATTCTGGTAAGCACTACCCAGCACGCTCTGGATTTAGAAGTCATAGTTTCCCCAAAGTTGTCCAGGCCAGTCCTCTAAAACCATAATCCAGACGTAATCCATAAATGGACAAGTGATACAAATTACAAAATTCTGCCAACTGGGGCACAACGCAAATAAACAAGCATAATCATATTAACATGTTATAAACGTTTTATGTAACTTGTATAAATAGCAAAGGTAACAGAAGCCTTTGCATATTTTTGTACATGTATTCACTGGAGCAAAATTAAATGGGCAGTAAAAGCATGAAACAGCCGTCAGCACTTTTAAAACCTGACAGACAGCATCAAAGAACTCTTTAACACTGAATCACAAACTAACAACACAGGAATATACCACTGAGCAAAACTGTGGAGACGTGTAGCATTTCACATCGCTAAATACAGACATAAGGTTCCTAGTTGTTTTTTTAATGCTACTTCCTTTAAAAAAATAAAACAACACCCTTTTTTCAGAAAGTGTTGTGTGAAAGATGCCAAACTCACCAAAAAAAGAATCGGGCTTCTCAGATTTTGTTTTTTTGACACAGTTAAAGATATATTAGTGCAGGAGATGAAGAAAAATGTGTATGTTTCTCAAGTGTTAAAACATAAAAGCCTAACTCGGAACCACAGTGGCTAAATCACCTATCCTGCCTTGTTTCTTTAAAAATCAAAGCTTTGCTGGTGAACATTCTTACATACAAAGGAATTACTACCACTGATCAACCAGAAAGCAGAGGCTTTCACTGCTTTGAACCCTACAATTACCCAAGATATCATATCTTCTACCAATGAAACTAAACTCCATTGGGAAGGAACTGCTTTCTGATCTGTCCTTTAGTAGTAACTACAGTCAGCCAGATAACCCCAGATGCTAGGACTAGTGCAGCCATCACAGTCTTATACACCAACTTAATGCAAAGTACATTTCATCAACCTTTCAACTGTCCAACTTTAATAAAGTACACTCTATTATACAGCTGCATGTTTCTGTAAAATGCCCAACTCCTTAACAATTTATTCACTCATTTAAAACAGTTTTAGTAGGTGGTGCAGAGATAAATAAAGTGAATGGTCAAGGGAGCAAACTGTTAATGGGTGAGTGAAAGAGAAATTTGACTTTCTGAGCTGTCTAGTTTGCTCCTGGGGAGAGAGATGCAGACTGCTATGCTTTTCACATTCTGTTTGCAATGTAGACTTAAGCTATGCCCAAGGTGCTTTAAGCATACAGAAAGGCGCCTCTTTTTCAATATTTATATAAATCTAGAGAAAATTAAATAAATAGATTAGGGATTTGTGAGGATACTCTCTGATGGAAAAGTATGAAAGCTTTAAATGTCTTCACTTGTAAATAATATGCTATTACTGCAACAACAAATACAGCTGTGCGGTAAATGAACTATTTTCCAATTACTGTTTCTTGGATGAAAAACGTGTGTGGAGAGCCACTGACATTTAGAGATCATGGAATAGATGGATGCACAGGCAAATGGAATTTTGTTTGCAACAGAGCTCTGATGTAACAGAGATCAATTGTCCCATGTTGTTTCACAGCATTACAGACAACGTAGAGTATGCTTGGTGTGAAATGAAACTTCAGTCAGAATACCACTTTTCTAGAACAGGTTAAAAAAGGCCATTTAGAAAATTTCCACTATTTTATCGCTGCAAGTGACTGTTGACAACTTGATTTTCTAATAAAAGTGTTAAACACTGAGTACCTGAAATACAATTGTAAGTGCTATCTCCACCATACAGAAAAGAGACTGGATCAGGGCACTGCGGTCAGAAGTCCTGAATTACCTGGATGCTCTAAGTATCACCAGTAGCGGTGGCAGTACTGGGTTGGTCTCGTACTTCTACGCACTTCATCTGTGATTCACTTTGCTTAGCTTTAGACATCAACATCTGAGCTTGTTATCCAAGGCCCTTCCATAATCCGTAGAGAAACTGGCAACTCCAGGGCCTGGCTCATCCAATCCAGGGCCTCAGAACGAGACTAAGCACACCCTGAAGTGCTCTTCACTGACTAAGGTGGGAGCACAGACTGCTTGCTCAGACACCATTACCTAAGGTCAGGTGGATCAATCCCACCCTAAGTGTGTACTGTTTTAATGTATGAGATATAATAAAACTTTTTTTTCTCCAAGAAAAACCAAAGTCAGTTCAAATCTAATGCTTATTGTAGTATCAGACCCTGATTATTTAAGCACTCTTGAAATTTTCAGACAATGAGAATGGGACTTAATATTTCTGAGTATTAATATAATGCTCAGAAATATTAATTAATAATAATCTGAGTTAGATCCTTACTTTTAACTGCTAGAGCTCCTTAGGTTGAACACGCTATTCAGCCCTTGCTTTTCTACTCAGTTCTCTGTCTATCTTGGATTATCATAGGCCTCACTGCTGTAAAAAGTAAAAGGAGGGGGGGAAGAAAAAAGCCTCCCAAGTATCTAAACCCAGAAATAACAGTCCTTTCTTCCTTCTTTGCTTATAGAGAGAAATGTGAACACTCACCACCTTTCCTCCTCCCTCCCAACTACAAGATTTTAGGACCTACAACGAAAAGGTCAAAGGGAGGTCTCAGCTTTTGTAACAAATACTATTTATTAAAAATTGCTGACTGCTGCATTAATGCCAACAACTGCATATAATTTTAGTTCAAGCTTCATAAAATTTTAAGGCTCAGATACCAAGCTAAAAATTCCAAGCAGTTATGAAGAGGTGTGTTTAAACAGTAGTCTACATTATTTGCTTAAAGCTAAGAAATAGATTTCAGTAAAATCTGACAACCATTTCCCCCTTGAACCTAGCAGAAAATGTAAAGACATTTGAAAGATTTCTCCACTTAGTTATTTATTTTGTACTGCTCCTTGGCCAGCTTTGGTTCCACTGATTTTTGTACCAGCTATAGCAAAATGAGAACAGCATGTACAGACATGGGGTAAAATGATATATGATGTTAGGGAAAGTGTGAGAGCCTCATCCCATCCCAAATCTCTTATGTAAAAAGCCCTCCCTCATGCCTAGTAGGATGCCTGAACATGCCTGTTCAGTTTTCAATACTACACTAGAGATCCAAAGAAGAGAAACAAAAACAGAGCAACAGATATAATCAGAGGTTTATAAAACGAGATCTAGAAAAAGGAGACTGAAAAAACAGGGTTTTGTTGTGCGCTTTTTCCTCCATCTAACAAAAATAGAGAAAATGAAGAAAGACACAACATGCTTTAAATATCCCAAAGACGATTGTGAAAAATTAGTTGGTTCTTAAGTCCACTGAGAAAGGAAGAGGGATTTAAATCTGGCACGGAAATTTTAGATAGGAGGTTAGTTGTAAGGTTTAACTAAGGACAACAAAGAACAGGGAAAGACTGCTTATAAGAACAAACATCCACTGGGAAAGCTTTAAGAAAAACTGACCCTGAGGAAGGAAGGGCTCAAGTGCCTTCAAAAGTGCATTTTCACAATTCCTCATCTCACAAAGTCTACTGAGGACACCCCTCCTCAGTTCAAAGGGCTGTTTTACCCTGTACTGACTGTTTTGTTTTTCTTCCTTTAAATGTGGAGCTTCTGGTAATCCCTAAACAGCATTAAGCACTCTTGTCTTCTAATTAATCTTCTTAATCATGCCTGATGGATAAAAAACAGGGAAGAAAAACCGCTGCATCTCTTACAGAGCCATAGTCAAAAGTAAACCAACTTGTTTTGTGACCTTGGAGAATCAACGTATCATCATAAAGCTGCTTAGATTGTGCAGAGAAATCTTCTACGAGCTTCAGCTATGCTGGCTGAATAGGTTACTCTTGGAACCTATGTAAGGACTACTCCAAATGTTACTATAACTTCATTCCTCATCTCAGACCCACAAGTGGCCCACTCTTACTCAGTTGTGCTGGCAGGAGCCAGATTAACTTAATTTAAAAAGCAGGGTTTGTGAACTTGCTTTGTATTGGCTCGGTCAGCCAGAGTAGCTGGAATGAGACAATGCACACTAAAATGACAGCCTTCTGCTCAATGCTAGGTTACACCAAACAGGTTTCACCAGCATTTCAAACCACCCCAGGGACAGTGATGGCTGTAACACTAGGACATCCTCTGTGCATGTTTATGTGATCTGCCTTTAGAAGCTTGACGGTTCACTCTCCAACAGCATGTTTTTAAACAAACAAACAAAATCATTAATTGCACTACTTAAAAATATTTTCTACTTCCATGCTCTTGGACAGAATTCTACAATTTTTGGCTTGAAACACCGTTTCATCTGTCTACAGTTTGATCAGACAAAACACCCTGTAGAGCTTGCCTCTCACCTCTGAGTTAGTAAAAGGCAACAGTCAACTCTGCTGGAAACTGAGGCTTGGGGTTAATACCAAACAAAAAATTGCACTGCCATTGCAGAACAATACAGGCTCAATCTATCAAACTGACATCAACATTAGCATAAGGTCAGCTAATCAACTGAAACCACTCCATGGCTTGACACAATTTCTGCACTCTGCTGCAACACTGAAGATGATGCTTACTTAACGTGCGAGGGCATACAAGGATCATTAAGCAGAGGTGCTGATCAGTATGTGAGCAGTCAAAAAAGACTGTTACAGCCTGTTACTGAGTGTCTAACTTTCAAGAGATGACTCTTCAGGTAGGATTTAATTCTAATTGACTGGGGTCACACAAAGTTTTTCATGGAAAGATTCAGTCATAGGTGATCCTCAAACTAAGGCACTGCTGGTATGCAACTGCAACTTCACAACTGAAACTAGACCAAATGTTCAAAGCTTGCATGGGAATATAAAGCTACCTTTCCCCAATTTAATAGGGAAGCCTCAACACAAACTCTTATATTGTACTTTGTGTATGTACTTTTCATATATCATTACAACTTACTGATATCTGCAGAAGGCTATTCTCTATACTCACAGTCAAAACTAATAACCCAAGAGCAATCTCCATGTGAACTATGTTTCAGAAATTATGATAACTTGCCTTCAAATGTCTTAACAGGAATTGGTAGGACTGTTGAGTAAAGACAGTACAGGGTACATCAAGAGCAAGTGTTCCCACGGAAGTTCATAGCATCCAACTATCTAGATCTAGAATAATCCAGAAAGTTATTGGATAAGTTAGCAGTCACTGCTGACATTAAAGCCCACTTTGAATATTTTTATTTGGGAATTGCTTCTAAGACTAGCACTATTATAGGTGATACCCATATATCGCAATCACAGTAGAAACATGTCTAGAAGAGCACAGTTTAAGAAGAAAAATAATTTATTTTTAATAAGTTTTTCTGAAAACTCTTTACCTCTCCCTGTGAAAAAAAAATACAAAATTACAGTAAGATCACACAGCAGCAACTACCTCAGGCTAACAGCTTTGATTAACTGTAAGCAAACATGGATTACTGCTGTGTCTGATGAGATAATAGGGCAGCGAGCACAATGTAATTACCTTCAAAAACTATCACTGCAAACCCAGAGTTCTTGGGCTGGTCTCTTCCAGAGAAGAGGCTAACAATCTCATGGAAGCCTACGCAATAAACAAGCTAGCAAACGACCCGGTTCCCTCTTAATACATAGCAGAAGCCCCATGATGAGCTTGCAGTAGGCACTAGTATTCCACTCCAGCAGCTACTATTACACAAGTATAAATGAAGCAAGTTACTGTGTGAGCAGCAACTCCCACTGTCCCAACATTCACAGGTTCTGACACTCCTTCACATTAGGACAGGCTTTAAAGAGCAACAGGTCTGCAGACGAGGTGGCTTCCAGCAAAAGACCGTATCAGTTTATACTTTTCTCTGTCCAAACACAATTTTCAACTGTGATGGTGTGCAAACGCCTTTTGCAATGAAGAGTTGTGTCAATGCTGAACTTCATTTCTAAGCACATAAGTTCCCATTATGAACTATATTTCCAAATGTGAAACCTGGTTTCGCCAATCACCACACAGGAAATCAATGGTTTTAGACATGGAGGGAAAAACCTCACACCATACTATGAGCAACTGGCCAAACAAAAAATAACTGCTATGCAGTTTAAGCTTATTTTTAAAGATCTATTTCATCGCTCATTTCCAATTTTTTGGCATATTCTGGACTGAGGACACTCAGAAAAAGACTTTTTTTCTATACAGAAGGAGTTATTGAGCCACCCAAAAATTATGACCTTAGAAGAAAGGCTAGCACAACGGTCCAATCTGAAGACAAATTTCAGACACATAGGCAAGATCACAGAAATAAGAATATGGAGAACCCTCTTACTGGCATTCACCTGCTTCCTTCCAAAGGTCCCAAAGTAAGCCAATAGTAAGATAACTGGTATAAAATCAAATAGCAGCATTTTCCTCTAAAAATAACTGTTTAACAGCAAAAGTATAGTTCAGTTTCCCAAAGCTGTTCAATCAGCAGTCTGAGAAACGTCCCTGCTTTAAGAGCTGACTAGTTATGTTTCAATAAAACTAGATCTGCTTTCCTCCTTCCTGCTCTTGGTGATGAAGGTTTCAGAGGGGGTAGCTGCAACTGCAAATGTAATTTGTGGGGAAAACCGAGGACATAGTAAGTTCATTCACCTAAAGGACACTGAACAATGTTTTTTCTCCCAGATTGCTACCACGCAAAGACACAAAGCTTCAGCTTGAGCTGGAAAAGACAACTACCTTCCAGGCAGTACAAGTACACTTAAAGATTTAGCAGTTTTAGATAGGCATTTTCAGTCCCAAGTCTACAAGTGCTTTGCAAACAAAACTACAGAGCCCCATAAGGCAGACATTACTCCTCTTCCAGTGACAGAGGAACCAAGGGAGACATTAAGACCTAGTTTTGTTTTGCTGATCTGAGGTGCTATAGATGCCTCTGTAATAAAAAGAAAAACAGGAAACTCAAGATGGAAATTCAACTCTTAAATGGGCCAAGCTGCTCTCAGGAGGTGCCTCGAAACCAAAGGGAGCCTAAGGCAACTGAAGCTTTGTTTTAGTTAGAAGGCTAAAATAAGGTGTATCAACACTGAACTCATGGGACTTGCTCAAAAAGAGCAACGACTACTCACCGGTGCTAGAAAGAAAAGACAAGATTTCTGGCTAAATCCATTTATCTTCCCTGGCACATTTTCTCTTACTGTAGACATGAGTTATCATTGGCAACAAAAAAACCCCACTTTTATTTACTGCTTTCCTCATTATAGGTTATGGGTTACCTTCATTGTGGATCTCGCAAACATTCCAAAATTCTGCAAGCAAAGATGTGATGTGTTATAGCTAAGCTGATCTAATAACTGGCTACTGTGGAAAGAGGTCTGATACTTAATCTAAAAAACCCCTTTTTTTCTGCCAATTCAATGAACTGATCCAGATTACCACAGAGTTATAAGAACACTGGTATAAGGCCAGAGGTAATAGCAGGGGGCAACTGGAGAAAAATAGCAGCACTATGTTAAGAGCATCCCAGCTATAGTACAAACTGCATTCTAATCAATTTGGTAAACAGTAAAACTCTTTTTACACACAGGTAAAGACAATTCTTAAGGGATCTGCCATGTATATGTGTTGCCCAGGAGAAGTTATACCCTCCAAAACTGCTACGCTAAATACATGTACTCTGATGATCAACTCTACATTAAGCAGAGATCAGACTCTGCAACACTGGTCTTGGATAAACAGTCAGCTCTGTCAATTCTGAACAGCTTGACAGTGAAGACCACTGATAACGCTCAGATGTGATCCGCTGGTGCCAACTACATTCCCAACAGATCTTATTTTTAAAAGTGTATTTCACAAAGGCACCACAGAAGTACAAATGAATTATGTGACCACAAAAGCAGACTACTCAGGGATTCTACCATTTTTTGTTTTATGAGTAATTTCTCTATTCCTAGTCTTATGAATTATGTTATTTTCTCCAGATGTTTCCTCAGTAACAGCATAGCTGAAAATCCAAAAGAAACTACAAGCTTTAGAAGCATGTAAACTAGAGAGAAATTAAAATACAATCTCCTAGCTAGTAAGTGATACACCTTGCAGCAGAACGTACCATGTAACCCATAAAACTCCAGCTAAGCAACTGGTTTTAAATATAAATTAATTCAGAGGACTTGAGCTACAACCAAAAGCAAAAATGGACACTTTGGTCTGGTAAATTACCATCTTTGTGTATCCTGGATATTGCAAAGAATAGATAATTTATTATGCTTTGCATATACAGTGTAACTACAGCTTCCTCTCCTGTAGACTTTTCAATAGTGTTTATAATTTAGCAATCAACTGAAATGATGACATTAACTACCACAGTTTTAATAAAATATTTGTATGCTGCATGCCAACATTATGAACCGTCTTCAAAGGAAAATTAATGCTGGCAGGAAGCTTCTACGTGATGAACTACGAAGGGAAGCAACTAGCTTGTTAAATAGATGCCTCTACCATCTCATTTCATCTGATAAGGTTCCTGATTTAACATACATCTTAGGAAGGGATGCTTTTCTTTATAAATATATTGCTTGGAAGACAAGGGAGTACAAGGTATTGTGGAGAACTGAAGCAGTTACTAAATGCAACTGTGAGCATCAGAAGCTCCTGTTTATGAAATGACTAGCTCTGCAGTGTAGCCTAGCCTTGAACAAATATGCTAGACTTCTAGAAGCTACTGGAAATATCAGAAAATTCCACCAGGATTCAAGCAAATACAAGCTGTACCACGGACACATATTGAGGTCACAGGGATTCACTTGCATGGATCTGAAACTCCCCATCTGTAGTGCAAAAAAGTTCACATACTAATCTTGTAACACTCTTAAGTCGCATTAAGTACCACATTCAGAGTCCAAACTCCTCAAAATAAAGTGCAAAAGTATTACTAATACATAGCAGTACGTTCCAATATTAAAACTATTGCTAAGTTGTGCATTACTGCCAACGATGCCTGGACAGGATATCTAGCTAAACAGAAGCTCTCCACAACTTGCTCCACTTTGCCTCCTCAAGTTCATCAGTAACAGCACAAATCTGTTTGTGATATCACCATCAATTTCAGAAAAATAAATGTCATGTCAACATATACAGGCTGCCACCACTAAATCACTCAGGCAGTGAAAACGGGCCAATTAGAGAAAGACGACTTTGTCCACGCCATCAATCCACCCAGTAATCGCCGAGCAACGAAGACAGCACTGGAAATAGCTGGCTTTTCCGCACAGGATCCGCAGGGTGTTAGCAGTCCCATATGGAAGTATTAGGCAGCAACTATCCAACGTGCAGCTGTCTCCAGCAAGTACTGCTAAACTCTCATGTTTTTTCCTAATGATCTTAGTGCAATATGAAGGGGAAGAGGCAGCCCCACAAGCTGACCAACATCAGTTTCTGTTGCTGGCAAACTCTGCTTTACAGTTTCTGCTCTTCTCTCAAAGGAAGTTAAGAGTACAAGCAAGTATCTTGGGGTATTGAAAGCTGAGCTAATGTCCCTGCTTTTCATTAACGTTGTCTGATACTTCCCATTAAAATATCTATTTCAACTGATACTGCTTTCAGACAATTTTCCTTGGAAAAACATTAAAATGAAGGTGGGTTTTGCCATTGCTGAAAATAGTTTAGGAAAAAAAAAAAAGCTCTGTTTTTTTCATTGTATATTGGTTGTTCATTAAACTGCTATGCTGTTTATTTATTATTTCAAAAAACATTCAGCTGGTGACCTATACTTGGAAAACTGTATGTGTACACCCTGCTTTTAGGAAGGGCTTTTTTAATAGGTCAGGCAACAGAGCTACACTAAACTGCAATTTTGCACACACTTGGGAGACATTTTCAGCTCAAATTTAACTTTTTGCAAAGAGTCCACCTGCACTCAGCAAACAGCGAGTTGTGAAAGGCAGCGCAGTACTTCCACTGCACCTGCAGCTGTGAGGCACAGCAAGCCCTGCCGGCCCTGGGTGCCTGACTGAACTGGGACATGTGGTATTTTGAACACGCACACACAAGCTCGCTCGCCCACTTTACTGTAAGTGCACCACGCAGTTAGCCTTGGCTAGCAGCGCTCCAAGCTCCCAGCTAATCTGAAGAGATGTAGCTACATGAGCGAGACATGGAGTCTAACATCAGTTGTTGTGATCACGAGACCCAGCTAGCTGCATTTTGTTAACTGTCTTCCACAGAGTCCCATACAATGTTGGTAGCAAATGAAAGTAAATTTTTTTCTTGGCAAGATCTCTGCTTTGTATTTTGCTTCCTGGGTGACTGTCTTGTGACTGCAAAGCAATGAGCACTTACAGAATGAACAAATGCAGCAGGAGTTTGACGAACAGCTGATTTGACCTTACTTTCTTTGCTTCAGTATCCTTAATAAGCATACCACCAACAACTAGTCGTTCAAATAGTGGGAGGAGACGAACAGAAATCAACAGCACAAGAAAGCCCACACAGAAGTAACCAATTCAGATTTCAGAAATAGTGCACAGCATTAAAGGCACAGGGCCACACATTGAACAATAAAGAGAAAACAAAATATTCAATAGCTACTCATTAAGCAAGTACCATCCACCCTGTGCAGTAAATGAGCCTGTGGAAAAACTAGTCTGTAATCATGAAATTAAAGACTGTCTCATAAAGCATATGCATAGGCAAATTAAAGCTGCCAGAGTAAGGCTGTTTGTGCATTCCCCAACTTTGACTGTTTGACTTTGCAAATTTAATAACGCATTTCTAATGTAGTTTTGGGCATAAGATATTTGAATTTCAAAAGCATTTGTACGCAAATTAGGTACAGCCCTCAGATTGCTGGCATGATGCCAGCACAGCCCCTGCTGCCGTGCAAGCTGGCTGCCGCTGTGCTCAGATACTGTTTTTTGTGAAAATAGTAAGAGTAGAGCGTGTGAGAGCTCGTCAACCAGCAAGCAGCGTTGGGCAGGGCAATGGTGCTCTCTGCTGGGTAAGCACCAGCACGACATGCACACTGGCATTGATGGTAAACCACCCGGCTACTGGGCTACGTGCAGGTGAACTGCTCCTGGCCCGAGTGGTTGACTAACAACTGTGGACTCTGTATCTGGACGACATTCTTGCCTGACAGACTTTACAAAACACACGTTCACGCTGTATTTCACGTGTATCAATCAAATGAAAATTCTTCTGGCTTCTCTCCTAAGTTATTTCTGTGGTAGTAGCTGTTTGAGGAGGTTTACTTCTAGCAACAGTAGTTATGTTGATGTTAAATACAAAAGAACTTGTTTTTTTTAAGTTTCCTTTTACCACAGAAAAAATGACCTCATGACTGCATAATTTAGAGACACTTCTGGCTAAAATGGTATTTTGGAAAACAGTTAATGACTTATTGCAAGTCTGAACAAACACACGTTCTGTGGGAAGAAACAATTTCAAACCATCTTACCTTTTATTGTGAAAGCGTGGATTTTTGTGTTTTGTGTGGATTGTTTGAGCGAAACTCTAGAGAGGCAACAGGGCAAAGGAAATCAGTGTCAAGCGGTTTGAACTGCCGCCTTCTACTTAGTGTACCATGCCTCAGATTATTTCCTCTCCACACATACCTCCGTCAATCCCAGGCCACCTTATCAAATCTTAACACCTCATTAAGGCCTGTGACTGTTGCATTTTACATAAACTGATGCAAGCATGTTGACTGTGGCGAATGCTGTACTCTACAGCTCAGCAGAAAGAGATGTAGTTTCAATTCTTGGTCCTTTAGTACCTGTGCCCTGCCATAGTACTCAAACTGCATGCAGACACATTGGTGAGATGTTGCTATCTGAAGTCTGTCATTTTGTACTGGCAGAAAATATTAATTACACAAACGCACAACAGCAAACTTGAAATCTGAGTTCAAAATGCACTTATAAGGAAACCTACTATTTCCTGATAAACTGGAACAAGATCACAAACATCCATTGTTCTCTTTTTTGGAGAGAATCACTGGAATTGGCAGAGCATGACAGTCCGGCATGCATTCAGTTCCATCTGGACCTTCACGTATGTAATAAGATCTGGTTTCTGATTGACTAAGATGGAAAGAGAACGTGAGAGGAGTTTTAGGACAGAGACATTTTTAAGCACCTTCTTCTGAAGTATCTCATACTGGCCACTATCAGGGACAAAGTGCAAAACTAGAAAGATCAGGTATCTGATCTGCTAATAGCGGACATTAAGAAAGCAGCAAAAAAATCCACATGGAATTAAGAGAGAGCAGAGTCTGACCTTCGCTCCAGTTTAGAATAAAGTAGGTGATATGAGCAGTCTTACAGCTAATACCACAAAGAGAAACTGGTGGGGGGAATACTCCAGGGATATTTTATGGAAAGGAGGATGAGAGAAGGAGAGTTAAACACCTCAAGAACATCTATGAACTGCCTAGGAGAATTCCTCCACAACCTTTTCAAAGGAATCCTACCAAAAGACCTGAATGATTTATCAAGTAACCTGTAACAACGCATAAAAAGAAACAAAACACACAGGGAGAGAACTTAAGGGGGGAAAAAAACCAGGCAGGTGCAAAAAGCAGAAAAAAGCAACACTGACCTCAAGCCTCTTTTCAAGTGACTCTATCCTGTCTTTTTTGCTGGCCAGGTTAGCTCTTGTGTAGCGGCTCTGTCCAGGCAGGTATAACACTTGGCTGTAACATTCTTCCCACACCTGGTTATAAGCTTCACTTGAGAGCTCTCCATGCCCCATTCCTTGCTTTACCACTTCCATCTCTTGTGCCAGTAGATCCTGTGCCTGTAGGAAACGATGAAAAATAAATTGCAGTTACAATACACAGAATACAAGAAAATTCCTCTTGTTTTCAGTCCTTCAGCATGCAATTCACAGGGGCAGTTTCTCTTTTCATACTAAAAGCACACCATCAGGTTAAGCTAACTATGAAATCTAACACAGATGCTGTGGATTATAAATGAAACCCAGGCTAGAAGGCTACTCACAGCACAACTATCCCTCATTTTATATAATTTGGCCAAAGCCGACATCACTCCGCTGTAGCTAATGAAAGCTGTGGCACAGCTAGATACTTCATCTTGCTGCAGAAGAAAAGAGATAAAAGCAAGGACCTTGAGGGGAGGGAGAACTGTACAGACAGAAGCAGCTGTTCTATGAAACAAAAATCGCTTTTCATTTCCTTTTGCTTGCCCTTCTCCACACAACCTGTAAAGTCAACTCTAAACATTAACAGGTGAGCTGTATAAGCTCCACTGCAGGAAATACTACTCTGACTTTAACTAACACACATTCTGTTGTCAGAGAACTACTAGTGAGATAATAAGCATTCTGCTGTTTCCAGTTCAGTTTACAAAGTAATTTACACTGAACTGGAAAGATTCATGCTCTTCTGACAAGTCTTAATATTTCTGACAAAGAGCCTGGCCCACAAAACTATACAGGCACCTACATCCTTCCAATTCTATCTGTAACTAAAAAACTAAAACATCTTTGATGATCTGGACTTCATTGGTTATAAGTGCATGTCTTCCCTTTCCACAGGATTTATATGTGTACCACAAATTTCCATATCAGCAGTAGATATCTCACTACAAACAAATGTATATTGTATAACAGCATATTGCCCAGGAAGTAATTCAGGTTATCACCAGAACGGATGATTCCTGGGATACCAGGGAAAGGAAAATTAATTACTTGTCCTCGATGGTCAAGACAGATAAAATAGGAGTACTCTAGCCACACCTAACAAAGCTAAATTTTAGAAAAGTTCACTTTCAATGAGTCTCTATTTGTCCACTGTGAGGAACTACTTAAGGTTATTTAGTTGTGGCACCAAAACAGTTCCACAGCTTTAAGGGCTCAGCACACTGTGCTTAGCACCACTGCTAATTCTGCCCAAAAGAGCACTACACATCAGGAAAAGAAAGGAGCATTTAATGAAGGGAGTTTAGTAGGAAGATATACTAAAAACAAATGAAGAAATGAAGCAAATTAAACAAGCCTCAGATGAGAATGCAGAGATAAAAAAAACTTCCTGGTTTGAATTTGATTTTCGACAAAGAGGGAGTATTACGCTGAATGTTACAGAGCAAGCAAGAGCAAGGATGCAAAGAAACTTCTGCTCGTCAGTTAGGAGACAAAATTTCCAGGGACTCTGAAGAAAGTTTCCAGACAAAAACTACTGGACTGTGTAATAGTCCCTACAGGAAGTGATAAAAAACCCAATTCTTGTTGCACTTCAAAATAACCAGAGCGAGCACTCCGAGAGTGCTCCTCAGGGAACGATCTGACACTGGCAGGGCAGTGAAATTCATGATCTAATTGTATTTTCCATCTTTAACTTCTGCTCAGAAATCTTCAAGTATAATTTTTCATTTAACAGCAAATTGGAAGTACATACTGTTCAGTATTTATCATTTTAGGCTCTTGATTCATTCATCAGATATGGTCAAGAAGACAGACTTGAAATCTGCTTGTGTATCTTTAGAGTCACTTTAAAGTAATATGGGATTTAGGTGTAGAGATACCACAGCTATTGTGAGAACACAAGTCTCAGATAGGAGTCTGCATAAAATAGATTACTTGGTGGCACATGATTTTGTCCTTTTTACCCATTTTTATTCCTGTAAGCATTTGGTCAAAGGTTACTGGCACAACTTCATAGGTGAAACTCTTTGAAAGAGCTAACCACAGCACTGTGTGTCTGAATTGTCTATCTGTCACTTGGCAGCAAAAGGCAACATCTGTAGCTGCTTAAATAAATGAACAACCCGAACCAGAATCCTTGGTATAGGACTGCTATTTAACTTGGGATTACAATGCAAAACAGGACAGAGTGCCCAGACAGCCTACTCATTTCATCCAGCAACAACCTATTCTGCCTATTCAGCGCTTTTTAACCAGGTATGTTTTAAGATCAGTTGCCATAGCCCAGCAGGCTCTGCACTAGCACAGCTCTATTGGACCAAGCTTTACAAGCATAATTAAGCAACTTGATTTGCTGCTCCAAGTTATATAAACTGGTTAACACTGTCATATTTAGTCTGCACTGCTATGAAAAAAATGCTTAATAATTCTGGATTAACAGACTACACAGGCAGCAGAAGGTGGATAATCACACCTAGTTGAAGGCTCAACAATTTAACATCAATTTCCAGAAACACCGAAGTAGAATTTGGTAACCGTTGGTGTGTTACAGCTCCTACCCTTACTTAAAAACATAAGCTATCACAACACATTCAAAATTGTATCTAAAAGACATCGCCTCAGGACAAATACAGCATTCTCATCATTCTGCTGAGTGTCTAGATTAACATTAGTTTACAGAAATGAGAATGTGCACTTAAACTATTCTTTCAGCTCTTCACACAACCCTTGGAGATCTCTCAACTAAATTCTGTGCAGCCTTGAATCCACCTTTTTTTTGCAAGATTACGGGACTGTGAGATAAGCAGACATTAGGTCACTGCAATTAGGCCATACAATTCTCACCTTCTTGAGATCCTCTTTGGAGAACTTCTCATAAGGATTTTGTTCCAAGTAAGCCATATGTTCTGCATTGTTGCTTCCAAAGCCTGGGCCCTTCCCCTTCTTACCACTAGGCTGTTCACCAAATGGGTGGTGTAAAAGATCAAAATGAAGCATAGTAATCATCTCTTTCTTTATTAGCTCTTCACTTTTCTGCAAGTCTGTTAGAGGTGGTTCCACATTTAAGGGTCTCAGTATTGTTTCATTAACCTGCCCAGGAATAAAAAACAAAGTTCCTAAACACCATACACACCAAAGACCACGTTAAATTCACATACCTCCATCTGAGCATGAATTTTATATAGCAGCTAAACCGTGCAGCACAGGTGCCAAAATTCCTTGCGGTGTGACACACACAGCAATCCGAACACCCAATTGTGCTTTTATTTCTGCATATGAAGTACCTCATGAAAATTTCGCTGTGACAATTTCCCATAATGCTGAAATCAGCAGACTCAAAGATTTCATTCTCTCGTGATCTACCTAGATCGTATTTTCTCCAATAATGGTGAACACCTTATTTCTATTTTTTTCCTTAAAAGTGAATTTTGTTTCCACTTACTTCTGAGGGCCGTGGTAGATTCTTCTGAACAGCTTTGTGCATTCTCTTCAGCTCCTTTGCACGTTCTGCATCTCGGAGAGCCTAGACAAACAAACTAAACGTTACTCTAGCTACTGTAATACAATCAGATGCTTTCTAAAAATGTATGTGATATAAAACCTAATTGATTACTGCAGCAAAGATTTCTTAAAAGTATAAAGATCTCATGTTATGAAGCCAGAGACAAATAACAGGTCACTCTATACATGACATCATAAGTTACTGCCTCTAAAGTAAACGGGAAGAGCACAGCAGACTAACTCTAAGAGGAGAGATAGCCCAAAAAGTCATTCCCAGGCATCAAATTCTCATTCAGCTTCAACCCCAGCAGACTTCTTTCTTTACAAATTTCTCCACATCAAGTTTGACATCTGGCCTAACTCTCCAGACAGGAAATGCACCAGGAAAAGAAAGACTCTTAAATTTGCAGCCAGGACACTTTATGCCATAGAAGATGACACACAGAAACTACTTCACTAAAACAATACTTATTTTACTGTAAAAAAGAAAGCGTAAAACCATGAGATTTCTCCTTACATTCCACTTTCGGGCAATAACTAACACAAAAAGGCAGCGTTGTCTGTAACTTCACAAATGATGACCAAGATCTTCCATGTTCTAAGCCCAGCCATGTCATGCCTTCACTTGAAAGGCAGGATGCTATTCTCTTGTATGATACTACAACTCAAATTCTTTTCTCTATTCTACACACATTATCTGTATTTATGCAGAGTGTGTGTGCGCACGCACACACACAAGACACGCATATAAGTGTATATATGATGTTTCTCCCCAAATGGGACATGTTGGAATCAAATTCTGGGAAATGCTTATCATATTAGAAGATATCAGAGCATAGCGTCTTTTTTAAAATGTTTTGTTCACTTGTCAAAGCACACTCCTTGGCAAAAACATTTCTTTGAAGTTATATAACAAAAACAGATTTGCATCACACAAATTAGGATAAGCAATAAATTGAAAAGAGACTGTTCTAATAAACAGAAAACTGTAAAGTGTCTCTAATTACTGGCTATTACAGCTATTTAGCCAGCAGAATTTAAGCTAGCATGTTATCTGGCCTTCCTTGATTCTGACAAAACAAAACAAAACAAAACAAAAAAAACCACAAAACAAAAATAACCAAGGACCCATTCACAACTTGGCTGTCTGAATAAACCTGTGGTACAAGTCATAGAAAAGGGACCGACTGACTGCATGGCAGACTTCTATCTGTGTACCACCAGCCTGCCTCAATTTGTATACACCTGTCTTACATTTCACAAACAGTAACTATTAACCTCAAGAGAATAACCTGAAACTGGAAGAAAAAAAAAAAAAAGCCAAAGCCAAAAAAAAAAAAAAAACCAAAACAAAAAAAAAAAAAAACAAAAGCCAAAAAAAAAAAAAAGCCAAAGCCAAAAAAAAAAAAAAGCCAAAGCCAAAAAAAAAAACACAAAACAAAAACAACCAAGGACCCATTCACAACTTGGCTGTCTGAATAAACCTGTGGTACAAGTCATAGAAAAGGGACCGACTGACTGCATGGCAGACTTCTATCTGTGTACCACCAGCCTGCCTCAATTTGTATACACCTGTCTTACATTTCACAAACAGTAACTATTAACCTCAAGAGAATAACCTGAAACTGGAAGAAAAAAAAAAAAAAGCCAAAGCCAAAAAAAAAAAAAAGCGCACAATTCTTTAGTGCTTAAAACCAAGCATGTGCTTCTGTAGAAAAATGTTTTAAATTCTATTTCTATCTTTTGGGGGACAAATGCAGGAGATAGGATATACACACTCTTAAGAGACTTCATCAGAGAAAATGACACGTGATATATAACAGGAACAAATTGAGAAAAGGATTCAGAGAGAAAACCAATTTAGCCTCTGTGTGTGCCTATTCTGAAGGCAGCAAGGAAAACAGGTACATTTTACTTTATTGTTCTGTAGAAGCTGTACCACTTCCACTAAACATGTATGAAACTATGGGAACCATACAAGGAACATATTTTATTTTAAACAACGGGCACTATCCACATCACACACACCTACCTGCTTGCGGGCATCTATATCAGCAGTATCTTCTACGAAGGCTTCATCTACTTCATGTTCCTCCAGTTCTTTTTCTGCATTTTCAGGTAAAACAATCTCAAAGTCATTCTTTGGAGCAGGAAGAGCCATGAGTCCAAGGCGCAGGTGTTCACGAGACTCTCTCTCCTGTTGAAACAACAGTAAAATATAATGCTTCTGAATTCACGCGTTAAGGTGCAATATGATCAGATTCCATTCATCTACATTAACAGATGTGAACAATACACAACTAATATCATCTGGCAATCTCAGTCTGCTACAAAGCCAAAGAAACAAAATCTCTGAAATCTGACAAAAGGGGCATGTTACTAATCCGGGCTGATTTACAGACCACCAGCCCAGAGTTTATGCACTATTAAGCACAGAAACTCTCCAATACTAAAAAACAGACCACTTTCTTGAAGATAGCTAATGAAATCTTCAAACAAGCTGAAATACACTTAAGTAAAACAACAGCACAGCACCTTCACCTCTCAGTAGTTTCAATACAACAGCAGAGACTCACATAAATACCTTTCAAGAAATTGAAAACATGAAAATATGTCCACACTGACAGTGGACACATGGATATTTGCAAGCCTAACCGGAACATTTTTCATTGCAGTTGCTCACAAATTTGGGGATTGTGGCACAGTACAAAAATGAAACAAACAGCACCAGATCTGGAAACCAGTGACGTCCATCAGGAAATTGAAGTCCCAGTTTTACTTCTAGGAGCAAAAAGCCTTTTTACTATAAAAAGGCTAAGACAGAACCAATGTAAGTATAAGGACATCGAGTGAACCTTGTCCTTCAAGCTGAAAGGAAATCTGAAATTCTGAACTTGGAAGAGTTATTTTTTTGAGAAGAACATGCCAAAAACTTGAGGCGGCTATCCTTAGCTAGCCCAGAAAGAAAAATGTCAATAGCTCTGGTGGAAGATATCCAAAGTCACAGTTAAGGCTGCAGAATCAGCCACATAAAAGGAGCTTCCAAGGTGCTGCCTATTAGGTGTATGCCCTTTTTTACCATGTCTAATTGGCAGAGTACATCTGGCTGAATCTCCAAGAATGGAAACATCTGTTGCCAAAGGCGATGAAAGAATCTGGATAGGACTCAGATTACTGGACATCTCAAAACCAAGTGCTCCTAATGGCTAAAATTAAAATCCTTTAGCTCAACGTTGTCAACAGGACAGACTGATGAAAAGGTCCTGTAGGTAAATCGGGAAGCCAAGATGATGAGGGATTTGAGGGCTGCATAGGTTTGCAAGAAAAATGAATCCCTCCTTCTGCTGAGCTTCAAAGATACCAAGTAGGTCTGAAACTTAACTACATCTTTTTTGACAAATGGCTTCAGAGTGCTTGTATTGAGCACACTGAAGCCATTCTAAGTGGCAAGATTTCTGTTCTTTCAAACAAAGATTTGATTTTATCAGGTGATCAGTACAGACCTGTAAACAAGTAGTAGAAATAACACTTGCTTTTTTACAAAATAAAATTCTGTTCAGGAGATGAGAATTAAAAATCCTGAAAATTATTAGAGCACTGATTTCCACTTCTTAAGTACTTCTTACCATTTGTTTTGCGTAAGATGGGTCACTGTAATCTGCCATTCCCTCTTCTGGGTTGATGTTCAATTTATCACGCAGTGGAGTTCTACCAGGAGTTGTACCAACCACAGGTTTAGGAGTTAGTCCTCCACGAGGAGTTAAGCCTTCTGGACCATGAGAAGGAGTCCTAGAGGAAGTGCGGATACAGTAATTTAGGTTTTCCTGAAAAGCTCTACTTGCAAAAGTCTGAAAGCTGCAAAAAGTTATATAAATATCATTAATAAATTCAATCTAGATTTTTTCCTTGGAAGGTAGTGGTACTATAATATGCAGTTACAAAAATAAAAACACCAAATTGTTTAAACCTGTCAAGGTGTTACCAAGATCCTGTCAAGCTGAAATCTAGGCACATCATTATGTTAAGAGAAGCTTCAGGACCTACATCAGCACAA
Source organism: Phaethon lepturus (assembly GCF_000687285.1). Taxonomy (NCBI): domain Eukaryota; kingdom Metazoa; phylum Chordata; class Aves; order Phaethontiformes; family Phaethontidae; genus Phaethon; species Phaethon lepturus. The sequence continues at coordinate 6,779 of NW_010561606.1, read as the reverse complement.
ACTCCCACCGCTACTTTTGAGAGAAGAGATTATCCAGTCACCAGGTACTATTCTGGGATACAGTATCAGGATTTAATTGCAAGCTTTGATTTCCCTACCCCCTGTGGCAAGTCATTCACTCTGAATTCACCTGGCTTAACAGCTGTCCCATCTTACAATTGAATGCATCATTCTGAAGATGCCTCTTTGCTTTTGCTGATTACTGAAGGTGTAATTACATTACAATAATTACTTTCAAGCACCTAAGGTTAGGCAAGATGGATTAAGTCTTAGATTTTGTGGGCCTCAGTTGCTTCTCCTCTAGACTGGGAAGACATGTTGTTCTCTATCTCAATAACCTCCTACATGAAAGGCGTGCAGACATTATCTTGGATACAGTCACAAGTTTTCTGTTGCCAACTTATACTGAGGTTTCATATAGTGATGATAATAATAAAAAAACTGGTAAGACATTGTTAAATGTCTCAAAGAAAACAAGTTCAGGAAGGGGAAAAACTTTTAGAAGAAAGGCTACATTATGGTTCTCATCTACGCTTACATAAATATTTTCAGACAGCAATGACAAGTATGCGTGTTGTAGAGAATAACCCTGGGCAGAGACAGACTGGACAACATGATTTAATACATCGTTTGCGCTACTAGTTACTTTTAATTCTGTAGTGCCAGTAAGATGCCATAATGGTGGACAAACACAATTGTATATAGAGCCTGACACACACTCTACTGGTCCTCTTTTAAGGGATACAACAAGTGCCTTATTTACTGGGTATGTCTGTGAGAGGCAAGTGATACTTTCCTCTTGCTTGAGGTGGTTCACAGATTTTTATGACCTCTCATTTAGGATAACAAATACAAGAATCACATTTGCAGGATGACACCTGCAAAAAAAACAGCAAAATATATTTTTATGTTCTCAAATGAATGTTTCATAGGATACATTTACTTTGGTTGATCATACTAGCAGAAAAGGCCTTATGCCGACTTTCCAGAAGAAACAACTTCCAAGTAAGCGGGTGGTTGTTTTTTAGTTGTCTCAGTTCCATGCAATGTTTAAAACCTTATTAAAATTTTCAACTTAATACCTTTTAAGAAAGTTCTTGCAACTAGGATGTGGAAAATAGAACACAAAAAAATCTAGTGCAAGGCAACAACTTCCATAAAAACCTTGCATCAAAATATTACAAATTTCATACCATCATAGCAAAAAAAGGTGTACATAATTTAAATATTTGCTCTTTTGGCCTAAACAATAACATGATGGCTGTGCTTCACTACTCTGCCTCCTCAAAAAGTTACAGCTTCCTTTTCTTTATTTTTAACCACTTAATGGATTTTTTTTCTCTCTGAAGGTCTTGAATTTTCACACTGACACAGCATTTCTGCAAACAAACCAAGATGATACATAGGTACCACATTTATCTGTGCAAATCTGAACTTCAGAAGCTAAAATAACACCACAAACAACAACAACAACAAAAAATAAACACCAAACAGCAAAATTAAAATGTCTTTACATTTTTTAATGTAAAATAACCCAAATGAACAGACAGATCACTCCAGGCCAACCTCTACATTCATTCTGCACCTCACTGATGCCAACAGATCTCCAGAAAGGTTTTATTTATGTAGATCCAATTAAAAGAGCAGCGCTTTTGCACACAGCTTTTAAACAGCAAAATAAAGCTGCTTTTGAAAAGATGCCATAAAGGTCCTTTTTATTTCATCCTTTACTTTTCCTACTAGCATGATACAAGTAAAATTACAACTTAAGTTGAAAAAATTGACAGACAAAATGTACCAAGTGTAGTATTTTTTAGCTGTATGGTATTTGGCATTTGTGGGATATATATTTATTCAGGACCCACTGTAACAGTTAAACCAGCAATTCCATACTATTTAGATTGGCAATAAAAGAAATATTTTATTTTGGATATATATGGCTTATAAAACATTTACTCCAGCTTTTCAGAAATTCAGTGTGGGTTTGGCTAAGGGACCTCCCACACCTTTGACTCGGAGGTAATACTTTGGAAAGGCTAGGACCCACATACAGAATGAAACTCCATCTTACTATTTATACTCCTGTATTACTTCAGTATAATTTATATTGCTCCAGACCACAGAAGACTTCATTTTGGACCAGAACTCCAGTGAGCTATACACTGTACAAATATAGATGAAGACAATGTGGCCGAGCTTGTGAAAGACACAGAGGAGAAAGTTGTACAGCAAGGGCTTGAAATAAAAACAAGTTAAAATTTATTTTGAAGCACTGATCATAACCTACTATTTCACACACTGCAATCCACTCCCTCCACCAGATACATGCCCAGCCAAGTACCCATTAGAAAAAGAGGCTGCTTTACCTGAAGGGTGTGGAAAGCACGGTATTTGGAGTCTGAACAACCTGTTTCTGTGGTGTTACCCCCGAAAAGTCACTTTCATGCAAGGGAGTGTTAAGACCTCCTTTCAGGGGTGTATCCACATTTGTGAGAGCCATCAAATTCTGTGCTTCCTGTGTAATAGATAACACAAGCGGTACATCACTAAGATTTTCATAGTCACACTCTACTATCCGTGTTTCTTATATTCAGTAGCAGTAAGAACAGCTGAAGAGTTATTTGAAGATCAGTTTGTGGAAAAAGTTTAACACTTAACTTTTAACTCCCATACACTGGTATTTACAAATCTACTGTTCCACTGAAAAGGATTTTAATCTTAATTTCCAACAAAATATATTATAAATTGGCATCGCAAAAACGAATGTGTTACTTAATGTTTCAGCTTCCTTCAGTTTGCCGGACTTCATAAATCTGCAAGACTTACTAGAGACTGAATACTCAAGTCATCCTAAAGAACCTGATTTTCAGAAGGAACAGCACACTTGCACTCTGAAATCCAACATTAATGAAGTTTATCCAAACTGCACTTCGAAGAGAATGTTCCAAAAGGGATGGTCAGTATTCAGAATTTTAGTCCATGACTCAACTGGGGCTTTTATGAATATCCTCCCTCCCCCTTTTTTTTTTTTTTTCCCTTTTTACAGCAAAGAATTAAGGCACTCTGAGCTGAGATAATGAAACTACTGTATATAGCAATTATCCATCTACAGAACTGTGTATATGCATAATACTGTGACATATGTGATGTCAGAGTACTCCATTTGAAGGTGAAGATGGCCATTCCTGCAAACGCTGCACAGAGACTTAGGTCATGATCTGTAGATTCAGGAACTTTCTCTTTTTCTCCTATCATGAAACTGTTGACATATAGGTCGTTATCAACACAGGGTTTTTTTTTTTTAGTTTGAGGTGGGGTTTTAGGGGTGAAGTTTTGTTTGTTTTACACACTAGCTGCACTGATTTCATTTAGCCGTTTCCCCACACTCAACAAAACACTACCCAACACTACCAGTTTTTGAAAGAACCCAGACACTCACACAATCGGTGTAACACAAATATAATTCAGAGGTTGCAAAGGTAGGTTTTTGACAATCTTTGTCTTAAAAGGTTTTAAGCCAATGAAGTTCTAGGAAAATATTCTTGCATTGCTGCAGTTAATTACTTCTTGCTAACTGAAATAAAAGCTGAACAGAAAAACTACATAGGAAACAATGTAAAAGACATTGTTCTAAGGACATGAACACCTTACATTTCTTCGACGCTAAGAAGTACCCAAGACAAGGGGAAATTATCTAAGACACCAGGACAATGGTTAATGCTAGAAGTTGCATGCAATACAAAAAAGAAAAGTATCATAGTGTTTTGAAGCATGGTGACAACTGATCAGATAGAAGTGGATCTGCTTCTATGCCTTTCAGTGTGTCCCAAAGATTATGTGTCCATTTAAACCCCAGTACCACACATAATCTAAGGAATGTTTCTATGGCACTTACACCTTCCATTCAGTTGACTACTGCACTAAAACTAAAAGCCCATTCTGTACATTTATACTCTACCTGCAGGATCCTGTCTTGTGCTGCCGGAGTTTTGGGAGTCCTTAGTGCTATGCTGTTGTTGGTCACATTATATTCAGACAGAAGAGTACTGGAAGCTGAGTTTGTAATTCCAGATTCCTCAGCAGTCTGGCGTGCAATCTCACTTGCCTGGCCTACTTTTACAACTTCTTCAAGTTCTGTATCAGATATCTTTAAAAGAGAAAATTCCAAGGCATAATAAGATAAAATGCAACCACAAGATCCACTTGATGAAACAAAAATCACTGACTGGCATTTGCCTTATAAGTAATTTATCGATCAATGAACAGCTTACCTGAGGAGCTGGAAGCACTAGTTTACTTCTTTTTTTGGTAAATTCTGACACTCCGCTGGTCTGTAGAATAGCTGAAGGCAAGTCTGATTCTTTTTTCCGTTTCATATGTTGTTTGTCTTTTTTGCGCTCTCTTCCTTCCCTTTCACTGTCATTATGGGTAAGAGAATAATTTTAGAACACACTGAACAGCTACAAAGTAAAACAAACAAGGAAAGAGCAAAAGGCCAGCACTCTAAACAAAAGTTGGATACACTGAAATAAAACATGTTGCAGGAAGAGTGAACCACCTTGCAGTGCAGAAGTTCAGCAATTAGATATGGTCTGCAGACCTTGCAGCAGAACCTACAGCAAGGCAGTGTAACGCTTCTAAATTATGGAATTAGCCAACAGGTGGTTACTTCAGCTACAATCAACAGGTCACTGGAGCAAGAAAAAAAAAAGTCAGTCCATGAATTTAAACACCAAGGATCGGAGGATGTGAACAGTCCCTTTTTCTCCAGCAGCTGCTAAGGGAAGACAAACATTCTCTGTGGGATATGGGAACCAGTTTCTCTTCAGTATTTAATAAAAATGGTATTTTCTTCAAATAGCAATAGAATCGGCCTATGAAATCATAAGTTTCAGCTTGAAGCTCCTGCCAGACCTTCTGAACTAAGAGCCATACGGAAAGAATCAATTTGATCATAAGCTAATAAACCAAATCGTATGTAAGTACTGGACCTACCCTCTCAGTAAAAAAGTTGGCAAAAGTAGTGGGAAATGCAATTGTATAATTATGTACCATACCGCTCATGATGAAGATGGGCATTTAATTTCTCAACTGCAGGTTTTGGGATTTTTTGGGAGATTAAGCATTTAAGAGGATTCTACTTAAGAACAAGTCCATCAAAAGTAATACTATAACAAGTAAAATCTACTCCTGTAAGCAATCTTAATAATGTTATGACTTGGAGCAAGTGCTGAAAAATATACAAGTAAATCTACTGCTAAAAGAAAGTGAACCCCAAAAAGCTTAAGATTTCCAATTAAAGAGCAAGAACGTGCATGAGAAACTTTACTCTCATGGAAAAGGGGTCAACTGGACCTTTTAGGAAGATAAAAAACACAGGAGACGGAAAAGGCAGAAGCAATCTGCACTAGTATCTGTCCCATGCAAAATACAACTCCTGTCCACATTGTTCCATGTCCACATGTATTTCCAGGACTTAACACACACACACATATATGGAGTTTTCTTCAAATATACTGTTCCCTCCTTAGTATAACACACACTTACGATCTTAATTCTCCATCCAGGTCTTGCTGACGTAGTTTCCTGAAATCTGCATCCAGGGACTGGTAGTTTTCCTCTGATGTATCATAAAAACCAGGGGCAGGCTTCTTTTCAAATGGAATCTCTGCATTATAATCCACACCTCTCTTCTTTTTTCTTTTCTTCTGGATCTCAATTCCAGCAGCCCGGAGTTCTCGTCTTTTCTGGAGAGCAGCAAGCCGTCTAAGAAAACAGTAATACTATGTGATTTGAAGTGCACATCTATGGGTGGCTTCTGTCTCTTAAGATCTGCTACTACTTTAATCAGTTGCTGCTGTGATAGGGCTGCACATATTTATACAAGAATGAAGCTCTTGTCACAAATGACTATTGAAAAGACTGATTCTGCAATGACTTAACGCTGTGCCTGACTTTATGCATTGTAAATTCTCCAGTCACCAAAAGGAGTCCCAATATATGAAACTAAGCATAAGTTTACCTAGCTTCTTCCAGCTGCTTCTCTCTTGCTTTTCTTTTGGCCTTCTTTCCCTGTGTATTGGCCAGACGAGCTCTAGCTTCAGACAGCATTTCAAGTTCATCTACAATAGTGCAGATAAATACAGATATGAATTTCCACTTAAAAATAGGATTAAGGGAAAAAGTGACATTAGTATCAGCAAGCATCTTTAAAAGCTGAATGAATAAATGTTTTCACAAGCATTCTGCATGATCGCTAAACTCGATTTCTCCATGTTGCTCCAATGTATTTTATAGATCATTGGCAGATGAAGCAAAGACTTTAAGAAAAAATTCCTAATGTTAGGAATAATTCAACTAATTTCTACAGCAAATCAAAATATCTACATAAAGAGGCAAACTGACCACACTAACAAAATTATAACTTCATTTACATCTTCATCTGGCAGTACTATATTAGAGAACTTATTAATTTCATTTACATGCACTTTCAAGAGTGCTACATTTGTGAACCTGTGACTGTTTAACAACACTGTTAGTCCACTCCTGGAATTTTAGCGATGTTCATTTTTCAGTTCATAACACTACCATGTGCAATGAAAAATAGCCGTGTAGTCCTCCTATGCTTCAGCTGGGATTTATCTGAGGGGTATAGCTGATGGAAAAAGATGAAAATACAGAAATAAGAATGCAAACAAGCAGAGCTGTTGTCAAAGCAAAGAACAGTCAGCCATTGCAAAAGATGATAAGCAGTGTTCCCCAGGGCTTGGTTCTGGGAC
>NW_010561605.1:892-1761 GCF_000687285.1 Phaethon lepturus | reverse complement strand
CGGGGTCCCTGCGCCGCTGCCCAAGGCGTGCTGATGAGCCGCCTTTTTGTTAATACCTGTGGCCAGTCCGAGCTAAGTCTGGGAAAAGGTGGGAAGAGCAATAAACCAGACATTTTGTCCCGATAGATTTCACTGACGATTTGCCTGCGGTGTTTTTGTCGATAATGGAAAAAAGCAAATCCCCGTTTCTTCAGAGGCGGGATGCGTCGGGAGGATCACCGAGGCTTCGACTTGTTGCAGCTAAAGCTTCAGTGCTTTGGGGAAAAACAAGCCCGAAATAGCGAACAGCCTGTTGGGGTGACTTTGGGATGTGAGGAGCTGGAGCATCTGGCCTGGTTTCATCTGCCACATCAGCCCGCGCAGGCACAAATGCCTACTTTCGTTATCCTGGCTAGTTCTGTTTTCTTCCTTAAAGGGAATTGGGGAAAAAGTTTGGAAGTGCCTTTTTTTGCCGGCTTTTTGTTACTGCCAAGGTAAGGGGCAGAAACCCCTCTTTGACCGTGACTGACAGGCCGCTGTAGGCGGCAGCACGCGGAGCAAAAGAGAACCGTTCCGCCTGGGACTCCTCCTGCCGCGCTGACGCGGAGCGGCGCGGCTGGTGTTGTGGCAGGGTGCGGCGCCAGCTCCTCGCCCGTGGGCTTCCTCGTACCGGCTGCAGGCTCAGGCGTTTTTAATGGACGCGTTTGGACGCAGGCAAGTGAAAAAAGACTGTAAGTTGAAATGGAGGAGTCCAGCAAAGGCTCGGGGAGGTTTTTCTCTGCGACAGAGGCCTGAAAAGTTTTGTTGTGGAAAACGGCAGCATTTCAAGGAAATCTCTTCAGCTGGGAAACGGCGGGCGCCCCGCCCCGCCCCGCCTTGCCCTCCCCCGC
>NW_010561605.1:382-861 GCF_000687285.1 Phaethon lepturus | reverse complement strand
CCTCCCTGGCCGTGGCAGGGCTGGCCGTGCCGTATCTCATTTCCACCAGGAATTTTGGACCGAGGTCTGCAGTGTCAATACGCGTATGGGCTGGTGTTGCATCGCAGGCGGGTGCTGACGGAAAACGACGTCACGCGAGGCATCCCAGCAGCGTCTCCAGCGAAGAACTTGCTGTTGTCCGCCAGATGAATTACGAGCGGTTTGCGCCTATCTGCGGGGAAACAGGGCGGCTCCTTGACTGTGCGCTGGATTTACGAGTCGGTTTACAGCATATCGACTTAAATGTTTGATTTTCTGAATTGCAGCTGTTCTAATTGAATTAATTTCCAAATTCTGCCTGTTTGCCTTTTTCCCTTGACCTTGTTTCCCCTTTGGTCAAAATCCTACTATCCCTAATCGGTCAGGGGCACACTGAGACGCTGGGAAAGCGCGGGGGGCCGGGGCCAGCGGGGCTGGCGCCCTGCTGGGGGGGGCGCGCC
>NW_010561605.1:0-337 GCF_000687285.1 Phaethon lepturus | reverse complement strand
GGGGCCGGGGCCAGCGGAGCTGGCGCCGTGCTGGGAGGGTCGCGGCGCGGCTGGGAGCGTCAGTGGAGGTGTTCGTGTTGCCCGTAGGAGCGGATTGAAACGCCGCATCAGACAAGTGTATCCCAAGCGACTCTGGATTCATCCCCCGGGGTTTGGCGTTAAAGCGTGTTCGCTGCCAGCTGACAAAAGAGTCAAGCCCGGATTTATTACACCGGCACCTGCAGTAAAAAATGACAGATGATGAAAATGTATTTAATTATCATTCAGCGCCACGTCTCTGTCTGCTCCCGTCTCGGCGCTGCAGCTGTTGGCACGCACTTTATTTTAAAGTCAATGT
>NW_010561604.1:0-613 GCF_000687285.1 Phaethon lepturus | reverse complement strand
AGTGAGGGGTAAAGGCATGCAAGTGGAGGGCATACAGGGACCTCAAGTCAGATGGTTGGTGGGGGCATCTGCAGAGGACCAAAGAGAGGGTCTTGGGAGAGAGTTTGGGAGTGGGGGTTCAAACAATGGCATCTGGGGACACTGCTGTAGTGGACAGGATAGCTCAAGTGAAAGGCAACAGACTGAGGGGAAAGACTCAAAGAAAGGCATTGGGAGTGATCAGAGGGAGGGCATTCGGGGCCCCTAGGTAGGACGCAGAGGAGATCCTGGACAGGAGATGCCTGAGAGGAGCAAAAGGATGGGATGGGGAGGCCAAAAAGGGAGGGGTGTGGGTGCACCAAGGCAAGAAACTAGCGGTTGCCTTCACAGGAGTTTGATGTGGACCCTGCAGGAAGGGGACAGGTTGGACCACTCACTGAGGAATCCGGGCTCTGGGAACGAGAAGATTAATTGTGGGGGAAGGGGGGAAGAGGGGGCATTGTGGGAGGGAGAAAGCTGCATTGCCCGGGGCTGGAGGTGCATGGGAGCGTGGAGGAGCCCCTTGCTTGGGAAAGAGAGAGGCCAAGTCAAGGGGTTTCATGCTCACAAATACAATTTCATTCTGCAGGAGAGC
>NW_010561603.1:22526-26791 GCF_000687285.1 Phaethon lepturus | reverse complement strand
CAGGGAGCCGCTGGCCTCCGCCTCGGCGGCCCGGAGCTCAGCAGAGGCAGAGCATCGTTCGCGGCATCAGAATACCGCTTTTCCCGGTTTTTTCTTTTTTTTTTCTTCACCCCCTTTTTTTTTTTTTTTACAAAAATACCCCTGTAGTTTATTTGGTAATTTAACGGCATATGATTTAAATCAATATAAAATTCAAATACTTTTGTGCCACCTGTTGGATTTTGCCACTAATTACACATAGCACACTTCTGTCTTCAGTCTGGGAAGTATTTCCCATGATGTTACTAGGTGCCCTTACAAAAATACTACTTTGTTTGCTTTGTTTAGAAATGTTTTCTTTCTGGGCAGGCAGGCAGAGCTGTTTTTTCCCTCATAAGAATTTAATTTATAAATAACAGACAACATTCCATGAAGGCACAGCGTGACGTGGGCCTGGAGTCAGAGTTCTTGTGATAATGCAGTAATTATTTGGAAACGTGATTAACAGAGAAACTCCAGTCTGAAGGCCCGGGAGGTGGAAATGACCGGTTCTAGGCACAAAAAAACCCATAAACGCACCTGACAGTAACCGTGGGCCAGGACAGAGAGGAGAACGCCACGCCTGTGCCTTCCTCATGCCTGCGAATACACAAACAAGTGCCAGCTCTACTGTTCAGGCTATCAATCACGGGCGGTCAAACAACACAAAGCATGCCAAATGTTATACAGTTGCGACTCTCTCAAAAAATAGTTTTGTTTGACCCTTCTTCAGTAGGTGTCAAGTCATAACGTCAGGACGTGTTTTGCTGCATAAGAATAACCTGATTTTATTTCACATTACAGTGGCCAGATTTATTTATTACATAGTAATATTATTTTTAGAATGCCCAGGTATAAACAAGCTGCAAATAAAACCACATTGCTAGAAGAATCAGAAAATTAACCAATTATTTTATCTAGATTTCACTAGAACAGATAATGTGGATTATCAGGTGGTTTACTTGTTATTCCTTCTCTCTATATAACCACGCTGCAGATACCTTGCTGTTCTTTGAGATCAGGAGGTGTAGAGGCATATACAGAAATAAAGAGTGGTCAACTCCTCCTTCTTCCCAGCTGTAACTGCTAAACTGAATGCAGGAGGTCTCCATGATGCCACTTTCATACAGTGACAGGTGAAAGGCCCATCCCTGCTTCTCCTGAAATGGTGGGTGACTGCCATCCCTCCAAGGGATGGGAAAGCACACTAGAACCCAGAAACGTTCTTCCATGGCGACACTAGAAATAACTAAAGCCCCAAAATTGCTTTAATTTGACTCCATTTACATCTTCTTATATTACTTTCCCATTTTTAAACAGCAAGTACGCAGGACCAGTAATGTATAAAATTGGGCGTTGGTGTTGTTTTCAGTTTTGCATACAAATACAGCCATCTTTTTGGTATGTATCTTTCCGCAGTGTGTTCTACTTTTTTGTTAAAATGCAAAACTTTAAAAAGACATGAAGTACTACTTAGTAAAAATATACCCATTTTCTAAACTGTTCGTGCTTTGTAACCAAAAGCTGGCAAAAGACTTAAATACAAAATTAAACTACAAAAATAATAAACCATATCAGGCAAATAGTATGTACAATACAGTATTTCAGTGCTGACATCTGTCAGTCTGATTTGCAGAAGGCTTTAGTGATAAATATAGCTGAGTCTTCTATTAGCAAACAGTATCTTTAAGCTGACCCCATTGACCCTGATTTTATCTGCTTTGGACTTTGTGATAACCCTGATTCAAAATCTTTCCTGGTTTTATGAGGACAATTTCCCACTGTTTGAACAGTCGTAAATGGCCACAAAATGTACAAGATAACAGAAAAATACACCAAGTAAAATTAAAGTGTTTACACACCGGTATTTTGCTCTTGGCAAGTGCAGAAGTGACTTCACAAGATGCAAGTCACTGCACATTACATATTACACATTGTCTTTTTAGACCAGTCCGTAGGCAACATGAGCACGTCCCGGGGCCCCAGCACAATGGCTGTTTTTTTGTTCAGTTTCTAAAGACTCATAAATAGCATCTCAGCGTTTAGTTCCTAATGTGGTAAAAAAAAATATGATGGCTTGGACTAAACTGGAACCCAATTATTTAAAAAATGCACAACTGACTTCTCCATTTTCATTCCCATCAACTTCCCTCTCATGTGAATTGTATTAATTATTGGTTGTAAATTTATTGCTACATGTTCAAATAAGCCAAGAACCATTGAAAAGAGTCTTACACCCTTTGAAACCTTTGCTGCAGGAAAAAAATATTTAAAAGAAGCCGTTCCCATTTAGCTAGTACTTTTAAAAGCAACTGTAATAAGTTAATAAAATCTCTTGTGCAGTGGATTTTAAAACTTAAGGAGCCTTTCTTAGAGTGGAGGAGTCAGTAAAAGTTTAGTCATTGTAAGCCAAAATCCAAAGAGGAGTATGTCAGTTAAGGAGGAAACATTGATTTTTCTGGTCCTCTTTCTTAGCAAACCTGGGTAGACTTCTGTGATGCAGACAAGGTTAGGAGAAAAAGGTTAGGCTTGGTATTGATACCAGTACTTTCTCGAATGAAGGAAGAACTATAAAAGATCTAAAAGGGGCATCCTACAATAATGTCAGAGACCTGCAGAAGTCATGACTTATATGACATCTCAGCTGCATGAGGTCACAAGGAGCACAAATACAAACATCCACTGTTTGTATTTGAGGGAGTTGGATCCCTGCTTGGGAGGGAGACCTTCACTTGGTAGCTGAGCTCATTGCAATCTGAACTGCAGAATGAGGTAGCCCTTTCCAGTGACAGGCATGCCTGGAGGCGAGCCCATAGGAGGAAATCCTGCACTGAAAGAGGAAGAAGGGAGGATAGAAGAAGGAAGGTTGAAGGTTCTCCTTCAACCAGGAGAACCATATGTCTTAAACTAGGAAGCTATCTTAGAAAAAGTTGCCCTTAACCTCCTCTTCCTGGCAAAGGGCTTAACCCTACCTAGGTTGTGACTTTCATCAAAAGGCGTCCTTTTCAAATCTTCCATTATTTTCATTGCTGTGCTATGGTTTCTCAGCTCATAACATAATTTTAGTTTTAATGCCTTTACTTTCCAGGCCACTTGGAAGGGAGTCAAGTTCCTTTTTTTCCATTCTCTGCATTTCAAAAGCCCAATGTTTTTCTCTTCTTCCTTTCCATATGTTCCTTCAGATTAGTCCAGGAGCAATAATTCTGTTAACTGGTCCATGTGACACCTTGCTTAATCTATGCGTTTCCTTGGTTCTAAAGCAGACATTAAAAATAGGCTAATTATGGAGGCAGAGGTGTTAAAAACATATTCATCTCCTGGAACAACAAGAGTTACATGTACAATTCAGGCTTCATTTTTCCTGAAAAAAAGGTTCTGCATTGACTCCAAACAGGCTATAAAATACTTTCTGTAGATGTGGAAATACACTGGTGTGGGTTGAGTTTGGAGAAATGTGCACAGACCATGTAGAAATGTATGGGATACGGTTTTCCTGGTTCATAAAGTATACATTTTGGGTGACAGTCCCTGTGTTTCAGTAACTGTGGGAGGAAACCTGACTTTAAAAAGTGCATCCATCTTCCTAGACAAAAGAAAAGATCAACTTCCCAGAAACTTTTGTCACGGAGTCAATTCTTACACAATGACATGTAATGCTAAATAAATCATTTTTTGAATTACAAATTGTGAATCCATCACACTGGACAAATGTTATTCATCTGAGAGGGGAAAAAGGGATGACCTAAGAATAATTGTCTACAAGTATTCAAAGAGAATCTGATTTGTCTGTTTTGGAGTGCCAGTGCTAAAGTTGTTGTCAGCTTTTAAAATCCTTTTACTTTCAAATAATGTGTGTGTGCTTAAAAGCCAATTAGAGAACAGTGGTATGATTTGGTGGTGCAAGGCAAGTGGCACAGTTTAAAGCGTCATTAAAAATCTACTCTCTTTACAGACTTAGGTATGGCCTTTCTTTCCTTTAGTCATGCTTGGATGTCCTATTCAGCGTAGTTACCAGACTGATTTTAACAAGAATTAATGTGCAAAAGTAATGCCCTCACTTTGCATTTTCTAACACAGTCTCTCCAAGGTAAGTTTTTTTTCAGCTGTTTCAAAAATGCAGTAACCGACTATACATTCAAGCAAAAGGAACTCCTCTCCAATCAAACCTCCCATCCTCCATCACTGCCCTAACTAGCTGTAAGCAGAAGGTTGTATTCTTCCCTCCAGTTCACACTAGCAGAATTTAT
>NW_010561603.1:22053-22446 GCF_000687285.1 Phaethon lepturus | reverse complement strand
AACAGTCAATTTACCTGACAAATCATAAAACAATATTTTGTGATGTAAAGAAACTTTGGACTCTTCCAATGTGCCAATCAATACGTATGTATGATGAATCATCAAACAAATATTCCAGGGCATGGGGGGAAAAAATAAATCTAGGCTCGGCCCACGTGCCCATCAATCAGAGATTGCCCGAAGAATCATGAAACACATTTGGAGACAAGTAAAAAATTTCTGGGTTCTGCCAGGGTGCTGGGCCAATCAATCACAGTGCGGCTGATGAATCATGAAACATACTCTGCAACATGTCAGCACACATACACGGTTGGCACAGTTCTCATCATCCCGAGTTTGTCTTGCAGTTAAATTGACTGAAGGTGAGTTATAGGACTGCTGTTTCTCCCACCT
>NW_010561603.1:21267-22022 GCF_000687285.1 Phaethon lepturus | reverse complement strand
CCATCCGGCCCCCCCCACCCAGCCTCTCTTAAATCCTCTTGCCCTGCCCTTCGTTAAAAGTGGAGATTCGAGACAAGGGTTCAACACAAGAGCAAACAAGGTTTCGGTGTCAGATGTGTTGTTAACAAGCTGCTGAAAGCTGTTGAACACATATTTTGACAACAGAACAGACACCTACAAGAGTGGTACTCTCTTCAAAGTTTTCCATGTAAATTACGTGGAAAAGTAATAAAATACATAATAAATATGTAATATAATACATAATTTTAAAAAATGAGAATAATTAAATCTGGAATTTAGGTCACTATCCCATCCGTAATCTTTTTACCTAAGCAGCTCCTAGTTCTACTGTGATTCATAACACCAGGGGAAGGTGGGCGGGCACCATGGCACTGTTATTATTTTTGCTCTCCTGTCTCAGCCAAAATTGTTCAGCACAAAATATTTCTTCTGTGGAACAACTCAACTTTTTACAACTTATAGCAAAATCATCTGGGTGAAATTAACATTGTCTGCCAATCTATTCTCCTTTGTCTTGATATCAGCCCCCATTGCAAATACTCTACTAGTATGCTGCAAAGCATTTTCCCTGGTTACACCTAGTATGACATTTTCTAGTTAAAATAAGATTTTTTAGCTCAAAAATGTATGTATGAAAAAGCAACTTTTTTACCAAATCCTAACTCTTGCAGAGTTTGAGGATTCGTTGTGTCCCTCTAATTAATATTATTCTAGGGTGCATTTTTCTAGACCAA
>NW_010561603.1:1135-21236 GCF_000687285.1 Phaethon lepturus | reverse complement strand
GGAATGGCATTTACATAAATAACAGTGGCAGTCGCTTTTAAAAAAGGATTAGGAGCAAAGAGCGAGCCCATCCACACACCACATTTTTCCAGCTGTATTCAGCAAGACTACGTGATTAATTGGTGAAAGGTTCTTGCAGGTACTCCGGCAGTAGGTGTTCCATTTTTATATTAAATAGTCAGTTTACTGGAAGAGCAATCTGGGTCCCGATTCCCCATGAGTATGTCATCCAGTTCCTTATGGACTCTCTAACAGCATCATCATTGCATTAAACAGATTTCTCAGACTTTCCTAATGACTCTTCAGCATTCATGCAGCATAGCAGAGAGAATCCTATTGTACAAGTACAACTACTCTTAATAGAGTGTTCAGAAACATCCTAAGCTGTGGGAAATTTAACTAAAACATGTTGTTCTGCCATCTATAACATTATGATCAATTTGATAGAAAGAAATTGGGTTCTTTATGCCAGCAGACAGGAAATCCATTACTAACTTCATAGGAGTAGGTAAAGAAAAAAGGATGTTTTGAAATAAAAAACTGAATTATCATTATCAACTAAGGGAAAATCAGATTTGACATTTTCTGTAACTTCTGTTACGTCTTACTATCCATTAATAATTTATTTTCTTTTTCTGATGGTTATTAGCATCCCTATTGTTATTCAGAAACTGAAATTTATGGTGGCAACAGGACAACAATCAGTTTAAGTTGCAAAATGTACTGCACAAAAGATTGCACCTTAAATGTAAGTTGGTAACTACACTCAGATTCCTTTCATGTCAAGGTGATGGTAAACATGTTGCAAGATTACATCTATGAATAATATACTACTATTGAAGGAAGTGCTGGGAAAAGATCATAAGTTCTGAAAAAAAAAAAGCATGTGTATATATGTACTTTCATGTATATTCTGAACAATAGTGTATATATGTCAGGGAGATAATTTTTCAAGAAATCAAAGGATGGCTGATACCTTTTGTCATTCTTCTTAATAATTGACTCTTGTCAACAAAGCTGCCAAAAACTTACGCACATAGTCCTGTCTCAAGTTAAAAATGTGCTGGTAGGAATAAACAATGATGGTGAATAAATAATGATGAAGTTGTTACATAAAAACATATTACTTTTGAGTCTTCAGTTCAAATAAAACTTCATTTTCCACTTTTTCATAAGGTGCATTAAAAAAATATACTCCTTGCATCCTATGCTGAGAATATTGGCTAGATAACCAGATGATGTAAATCACCGGGGCTATGTATTCTTATCAAAGAATACAGCCCCTTATGTTCATTATTTTAAAGAGCAAGTACTTTTCCTACTCTGGTCAGTAAATGTCCATCTCTTTATTTCAAGGTGAGTTGTGCCGCATTGTCAGCCTTGTTTACTTATGCTTCACTGAATTAGGGTGCAGAAAAAATGCCTGTATAATATTTATGAAATAAAGACCTAGTCCAGTTCTCTCCAGCATGAAAATATACATTATCCTTTAAAAACATCTGCCAACTCAGAAATACGCTGATTTGCCAGCCACTGCTTGTTAGAGCCACCACTAAGAAATAAACAATAAAACTTGGAAAAGTGAATCATTCCCAAAACCAAAATTTGCAAGGCTTGGTGTATACAGATGCTGTTTTATTCCAGCGAATGTGTGCCAGATATGCACAGCTGTCTTTCTGTCACTTTTGATCCACCTCAGTATGTCTCCCCTGCTAGTTCTGTCTGTACATTGTTGAATGTGTTAGAAGGGAGAAAGTTCATTTCTCATTTTGAAACTTTCACTCCTCCAGTACCCCTCTACCTCATATTTCTCTGGGGCTTTTATGTCTCTGTGATGTGGAAGCCACGTACAGATGAGAAGGTGTTCAAACACCTATCAGGTATAAAAGCTCATATCTGAGTTCCCAATTAAATTAAATAAAAGCCTAAAACAATAATAAGGTAGAGGTGCTAGCCCCTCCTCTAAAAAAGCCAAGTACTGACACTTTTCACTTAACTGCCAGAAGCTTATGATCTAAAGGCTTGTTTTCTCAGCTGATAGCCCCAAGCTGTGCCCAGTTTCTCTGCAGACAAAAGGATAAGAGAGATGGTGACAAGCACACACCCCTTTTATGAATCGGAGAAACAGTGCTCTTCTTGTTCCCTAGGCACCAGCCAGTTGAAACCTGAGCCTCAGTTTTACAGCTTAGCACTTACCAGCTGGCTTTCACGTGAAAGGCTTTTAAAATATATACATCTACACACGCGCACACACAGAAAGCAAGATATCTTTTATTCTGATGACAGTTGCAGAAATACAGAAAAAAAAAAATGAGCTCTAAATCGTGTTTCTTGTTGCAACTGAGGCTCTTTGTATCTTCTCCTGTGCACCTTGGACAGGGGGAACAGATTGTGCCTCTCCTCTTTTCATCAATCTTTTATGTACTTGAAGGCTAATGTCATATCCCCCTTCAGACATTTCTTATTTAGGATAAATTATTCCAGGTTGCTCAACTTTTCCTCATAGCTGGTATTTCCGAGTAGCCCAGGCTGGATAGTTTGCTCTTGCTAATACTTGGAGCGTGTTGATAGAACAGAAGGTTTACTTACATATCTTGGCATGGTATTTCCATATTTTATCATCTCAGTGAGATGTTTGCCTTTCTTTGCAACAGCCTGACATTGCTTCCAAACCAGCTCATCCTATTTGCTGCCCCCCAACCACTCCAGCTCTACACGTGGTGCTTTAGATACCTCTACATTCAGCCCAGGCTGAAACAAGGGAATCTTGTACATTGAGTGTTCTCTGCTTTCTGGATTTATATGGGCAAAAGAATGCAGTAGAGTTCCTTTAACTTTGTAGATATTTGTATCTGAACTAGTCATCCAGTATCCCTTTGTAGTTATGGCAATAAAAAGAAACAGGCAATTCTGTGGAACAATTCATCTTGCTCTGCTATACACATCTCAAGTAGGTCAAATGAGTCACCCGCTATCTGATTCAAAAGTCGGGAATGTGAATAAGGAAAACTGGGAAGCAGAGGAAAACAGGTTTATCAGGGCAGATGGAGAAAATATTGAGAAGAAGAAGAAAGTGTTAAGGAAAAGACAAGAGGGAAGAAAGTGGTTATAAATTATGCAGTCTTCATTGGTCTTTTAGAAATAGTTTCTAAGATCAAGGAAATAAAGAATGTATTTGAGTGGAGAAAATCCAAAGTGAAAATAAGCTACAAAAATGTAATAGCAGGTTCTCTACATATTGAGAACTTCTCAGCTGAGCAACTTTGCTCACACAGAGAACTTCTCAACTACTGATGAGAAGTAGTACTTTCTGTTAAGGAATATAGCATGTCTACTGGAAGAGGACACTTTTGTCATGGAAGATGCAGGAAAAAGAAATAAGAATGCATGGAGGAAGCAAAATTTGGGGCTTTCTGGGCTAGATATTGAAGTGTGAGAAAGAGGCAAAAACAGAGAATGGAGGAGAAAGTGATTCAGCTGGAAAGGCATCAGAATGAAGGGAAAAGAAAAGCAAAGAGGAAGAGGAAGAGAGGTGTAGAGGAGCAAAGGCAAACACAAAGCTGTGGGCTGAATTGTAGGTTAAAGAAAAGCCAGTCAGATAAGGTTGGATTAGTTTTATCTACCTTTAGGAAAAAAACATACCGGAGAAGCATTACATGTAATTATACTGAAAATACACTTTTGCAAGTCACTTTTATTCTTTATGTGAAAAAACAAGAAGTGAATGTATTACAGGAAGACTTTTGTACTTTTCTTCTTGAAATATCACAGAACAACATTTTGCATCATGATGGATCTTTTGCAAGATGTTAAGCAAATGTTTTAAGTGATCCTTACTCAACCTAGTCCTTAAGTAGATTAAAACAGTAGAAAAATACATGAAACCATTCGAGTTCTATGCTTTCATTACTTTAAACAACTTACCTGGAGGTTTTTCTATATTCATCTCATGCACAGAAGAAATTGGCCCAAGAAAAGAAACATTCCTGGATAATGGGAAGCAACATGTATGTATTTCTAAAAACAGAGAAACTCTTTGAACATCTTCCAAAAAATCCAAGTATATGCACACATTTTTCCAGCTAAATGGAGAGCTAACACTCGCTCTCTTCTTAGATGTTGCTTTATTTTATCTGATGTATTAATATAAGTCCTGTTGCTATCCTGCAGTTGATCCATTAAACATAGTTTTGGCTGGGTGCTCTTCCCCTGTGTCCCCATCCCTGGTGGATCTTAGGGAGAAATTGTGTCTCAAGGGAGGGAGAAGAAATTTTTTCAGGTAATCCTGTCAGATAGGATACAGACACCCCTTATTATAACATATATTAATCCTGTGATCTTCTATCCTGACTTCAAGGCTAAGTGCCTGCACTTGGGTCACAACAACCTCATGCAACGCTATGGGCTTGGGGAACAACAGCTGGAGAGCTGCTAGGCGGAAAAGAACCTGGGGGTATTCATCAACAGCTGGCTGAATGTGAGCCAGCACTGTGCCCAGGTGGCCAAGAAGACCAACAGCATCCTGGCTGTTGGTTTTCTAAACCACCAGGGGAGGTTTAGATTGGATATTCGGAAAAATGTCTTCACTGAGAGGGTGGTCAGGCATTGGAACAGGCTGCCCAGGGAGGTGGTGGAGTCGCCATCTCTGGAAGTGTTCAAAAAACGTGTGGATGTGGCGCTTCAGGACATGGTTTAGGGGACATGGTGGCGCTGGATTAATGGTTGGACTTGATGATCTTGAAGGTCCTTTCCAACCTAGTGATTCTGTGATTCTGTGATTCTGGCTTGTATCAGAAATAGTGTGGCCAGCAGGAGTAGAGGAGCGATCGTGCCCCTGTACTCAGCACTGGTGAGGCTGCATCTCGAACACTGTGTTCAGTTTTGGGCCCCTCACTACAAGAAGGACACTGAGGTGCTTGAACCTGTCCAAAGAAGGGCAATGAAGCTGGTGAAGGGTTTACAGCACAGGTCCTGTGAGGAGCAGCTGAGGGAACTCGAGTTGTTTAGCCTGGAGAAGAGGAGGCTGAGGGGAGACCTTATCGCTCTCTACAACTACCTGAAAGGGGGTTGTGGTGAGGTGGGTGTCGGTCTCTTCTCCCAAGTAACAAGCGATAGGACAAGGTGCTTGGGGACATGGTTTAGTGGTGGACTTGGCAGTGCTAGATAACAATTGGACATGATCTTAAAGGTCTTTTCTAACCTAAAGGATTCTATGAGTCTATGTTTCTATGAGTCTATAAGTCTGATTCTGGTTCAGCCCGTGAAGGTAAGAAAGTAACAAGGATGAAAGCAGTACTTTCCATCCTGTTCCCCCCTCTTGGTATTGCTCGCATTTTAAGAAGTAGGAAGGAATTGGTTAAAGAACGGGAAGACTGCAATTAGAAAAAAGAGCTAGAAAGCAGCTACTGCTGTGCTTTCTCCTTTTGTTTCTGCAGTCATTTCACACTCACAGTCTCATGATCAGTGAAAGTAAATGACTCTTGGAAACAGAATTAATGCCAGGTGTTACCTTCTGACAGTAAGTTTTAAGTCCTTTCTCATCTCAAATTGTTTAAATTATTCTCATATTAACTGGTAAAATGTAACACAGGGGCACAGTTTAAGGAAAGAAATTTTTCAAAATTCTTTTGAAAGAAATAATTGCTTCTCAGAAGCAAGCTCAGAAATATCCAACGAAAGAAGAGCTCCTTCAACCTAAATAAAGCATGAAACAAAAAACAAATTCAGCAGTTTTACTAAAGAACAGTAAGGGGCGGGATGCAGCTGTGCTTGCATGGCTCCAAAACATAATCTTATGGTCAAACTCGGTGTCCCTCCAAGGGATTTTTAGGATAGAAATATTCCTTAGAAACACTCTAAAGAATCAAGAAGGCAGTTAAAACATTATTATGAAGCTAAATAAGTCACTCATGGGACAGAGAGCTTTAGAAACAGCATGGAGTCTGCTTTTCTCTTCATGCCACTTACTATTTCAGCCAGACATGTCTTACAAATGAGAAAGGCAGCCAAAGACAAAGGCCCTGAAATGGCTCACTTTTGCCTCCTCATTTTGGCCACGTTTCTATAATCTAAAGAATTGGCAACACAGAAAAAGTGATGCTAATGGAAAGGAACATGGTACATATCACATACATTGATAGTCATGGTTAGAAATTAGGAAGGTACCGAGGAAAGGTGAGAGGGAATTTGAAGGGTGAATGAGTAGCATTTCCCACACAAATGAAGTCAGTGATGTCAAAGAGGTCAACCATCTGTGTTTTTGTAGATTGCAGGGCAGGGATCTTAAATTTTTATTTAAAAGACACGATGCAATTGTACAGAAAGTGCCAGAATAAAGGAGCAAATATCACTTGTACCATGTGTAAAACCAGGCGTTTCTCTCCTTGGAAACTGCAATAGATCTGCAAGATGTGTAGAAAAACCTTTTCATCTTCAACAGGAGACTCAACTGGAACCTGACCTGGTATATAGAAATAGACCTAAGCCTACAAAGGCATCCATCTTTCTAGCTGAGTTCTGCCTGGTGAGCTGCTCTGCATTTTGATTTTCAGAAACACCCACATATCCATTTCTCCTGTAGAGGATGAGAGAACAAATGGGACATGCGTCACTGAAGGGGTCAATGTAGTTGTGCTCTCATGTCCTGAAATAAATCACCTTATAAAGCTGAAACTCCTCACAGAGAACTTTCTGTCAGCTATCCTAGTTAAAAGAGGGGCTAACAGATATTGCAGGTTTTCAAATGGTCTCATTAAAGGAAAAAGCAGTCTCTGATGATATCTAGTCACAATCTAATTTACTGTTTTGTTTGTTTATTGCAAATTATTTATATTATTTTACTTTAATTTACTTGGATGAACTCAGAAATGTAATTCAAGGCAATATGGTTTTATACATTTAACCCAAGTGTGAATGAAGCCTCATGTACTCATTTAGAAAATAATCATATATAAGAGCCTGTATGAACAAATACATAATTTATGTACAACTTCTGTTTGGGAGATTAATCCTTTAAAAATCTAGTGTCCTTCTAACACAGGTAGGCAAGTCTCACACTTTCTAGAGTTTTAGTCATAGCCTAGAACAAAAATATCTATCACTAATATTAGCATGAGAATTGACTGACAAGACTAAAGAAAGCAAGACTGCTAAGACCAAAAAAAAGCTGGCAGGTGTGTTGGAGAGAATGAAACACAAAGAGCACTTCTGTATGTACTCTTTGGCTTCAGTGCGTAGCCAAAATAGTTACTTGAAAATGTCCTCAGAGGTAAATTGTAAATAGTTTCAGCAGCAGGTTTTATACCACCTTAACAATAAGAACTGAAAAGTAGATCTGTTCAATTTTACTACAGTTTTTGGGAGAGCTTAGCTCAGGATAATCTAGTTAAATTGAGTTTCATTGGTGAGCATGTAATTGAGATATATTGTGAATTGAGACTCAACCCTGTGTTTCAGTTGATTTGGAGTTTTGACTTATTGTTCCTTTATGGTTCTGCCGGGGCAATTGAATAAATTATGTGAGTTTGTTATGTACTTGTTGAAGCAAAGAATTAACAACTGGAATTTTACATTCACAACAAAGAGTATGGTCTATTTCTTTATCTTGTCAGATCAAATGCTTGGGAAGCTAAACATTTCTCAGTGTAGTTATGCAGTTATACATCCTGGTATCCATGTTTTGGTCCCAAAGTGAAGTACTGCAGCACCTGCTCATTGATTTGAAGTTTCCCTGTCATTTTTATATTCTTCAATATATTTTTCTTGTTTGTGGGTAGTTTCAGAAGTGTTTGTTCTCTAAGTCCAGTCTTCATATTCTTGTTTATTAACTTTTCCTGGTTTCATTATTGTTTTTTTAATTACAAGTGCTAAATAACAATATCCAAGGACTCCATCTCCACATCCTTGTTTCTTCTGCTTTCCCTCTTTCACAAAGCTCTTTAATAGATTCCAGTCATGCAGTAATGTGGGGACATGAGCTTGTCATTTCTGCCCATTAAATCTCTTATCGCCCGCTTCTGTCTTCTGGTCAAACACACCATGTGCCCCCAGTAATACAATTTGTTCAAGGACTGCCCATAACATGGGGTATTCCCTCCAAGTGGGAACGGTACTCAGCTTAATGAAAGAGAAGACCATGAGCGCCAGCTTTTCATCCTTCCCGGTCTCACCTGCCCACCAATGTGGAGAGCTGGCAGCAGCTTTTTCACTGATTTTCCTCTGTGCCACAAACCTGCTATCAGTCAGTTTGAAATGCAGAAGGTAGCACCACCCCCTTCTAGAAACAGTGTAATGTACTAAAGAGGCACTTACAAGTTGTATTCCAGTTGTGACAACTTTTCTGATTGCTGTTATTGGCTGGTTACTTAAATAAAATATTCTTCAAACATGATAAGTGTTTTGCAGCAAAAAATAAGCATCACAGTCCTTGTTCCCTTGAGATGAGAACAATTTGTCTATCAAGATGACCACGATCATTTAGGTAGAACAGACCGATCAGATCAGACCAACGTTCAGCTTAATCCAATAGATGCTGACAATAGGCAATGGTGTATTCCTAGCCAAGAGTGCAAGTACAGACCAGCACGGTGGGATTTAACAGTCTCTTCCATAAAATTGTCCAAATACCATTCAAACCATGTGAACTTTTAGCACCCACAATGTTCCGTATCAGGGAATTCCACACTATAATTCTGTGTTACAAGAAGAACAACTTCTTGACCTCTACTTTGCACTTACTGTCGGGTGGTTTTCACTCCTAGGTCTTGTAGAGGAAAAAAACCAGAGGGCAGACAGTTCCCTTTCTATCCTCTTAATGGCACTCATGATGTAGTAGACATCTGTTTTGTATCCTCTCAGACATCTCTCTAGTCTGCTCTGTGGTTCCTGCATGGCTCAGAAACCATACCAATGTTTCGATTGTCCTTGTTGTCCTTGTCTGAGCCTTTTGCAGTTCTATCATATCATTTTTGAGATGGAGCAACCAGAAGTATACAGGGTGTTCAAGCTGTACATGCCTCAGGGATTCATCATCATGAGGCGGTGGCAGAATAATGTTAGCCTTCTCTTCTGTTTTATATTGATTTCCTCAGAAATCCATAACATTTCATTTCTCTTCTTTTTTTTTTTTTTTTTGTTTGCTACTGAATGAACGTGTTACGACCGTGTTTTCACAGAGCTATTAATTGAAACCACACGATCTTGTTTCTGGGTAGTAATGGTCAACTCATGATATGTGCAATGTTAGGACCTTTGTCCCATGTACATTATTTTACATTTGTCTCTGGTAATTAGCATTTCCATTTGTCTAGTAATTCAGCATTGTGAGATACTTCTGCACTTCTTTTACAGCTGACTTTCAGTTTCACTGCCATAAATTATCATCATCAATGTGTCACCAAAGTGTGACTTTTTCTAGATCATTTATAAATAAGTTGAACAGCGTAAGCCACACCTCAGTTGCAACTGTGCTCATTCCAAAGTCATCAAATGATCCACAGAAAGCATGAAATTATGTAAAGTCTTTCTTTACTTGTTTATCCTTATTCTTACTGCATATGTATTAGTTCTAGCTTTAAGGAGGCAGGTTGTCAGGCGGTGTGTAAGCAGGCATTGAGAAGCCCAATCCTCATTCCATTGTGACTCGTACAGGCATCTCACTTTGGTCTGGGAGATAAAATAAAGAAGATACATACAGTGAAGCAAGCAACAAAGTGCAGAAACCAGCATGGGAGGTGGAGAGTATGAGGTAATGACTTAGATGACTGGGATACTGACATAGAGGTAAACCTGAAGATACCCTGGAACTGCAGGGATGAACAGAGAGAGCTTCAATACCAGAAAATGGCAAAGGGCAAGTGGGGAACAAAAAGGAAGCTGAAAGGAAATAAACAGGCCAAGGGATTCTCCAGAAAGATACTCGGTACCAAGGGACAGGAGGAAAAATCTCCCTCCAGAAGCAGGAGAAAACACAGGTAAGGAAAAAGGAATTAATTTAAAGGAGAACTGTCCCCTGTCTTTGCACTTAAAACTGTAGAGGATGTCATTTTGGTTTCCAAATAAGACAACTCGAGAGAAAAGTAGAGTCCTACAGGATATGAAATCAACAGTTCTTCCATTTCCCATTATAGCCTAAGAGAGAAATCTCACATCTGCTGGCACTGGCTTTGGTAGAAACTAGAGAACAAATGTATATGCAGCTTAGCAGTGCTTTAAGAGTCGAGAAAATAATCTGCAAGTAAACAACCTGTAAAAGAAAATGGTTACAGTCTTTCCTAAATGGCTTCCAAAGGGAATTGCCCATGTTGCGTTCTGCATAGACAGTGCTTGTTAGATGACGACTTTCTCAGCAAGACCCAATGGATAGAAGATCTAATTGTTACTGTCAAAAAAATCTGTTGCCACATTTCTAAACTCAGTAGTTGTTCACAAAGCACTGAAATCTGTGCATCTGGCAAAACCTCCCTGTGACCCATAAAATTGCTAGTTCAAACATCATGCTTTCATGTGAGAAACAGTTGAGGACTGATTTTAAAAGTCTTGTTCCTATTACAGGGCTGTCTCCAAACTGCAGATGAGAAAGTTATTCAAGAGATGGTAAACTCCAAGTCGGAGTGTGCTTCATGTTCTGTTTTTTGTTTCTCATTAGCTGAATTGATATTTCTTGGCTAGTATTTTTATCTGTTTAATTAGTAACGAGCACCAGAGTGATAACTGTGAAGCCTTTGCATCGTTCATTGTATAGAGTGCTGCCAGAAAAAAACAAGATTTCCAATTATGAGCTGCCAAATTCCTTTAGCCTTGTTACAGAAGATCCACTCAGAATGACAAATTAATTCATTTTCCTTGCCAATCTAGTCATTGTCCTCTCCACTGAGACTGTCAATAACTGCCAATTGCAATGCTGAATATTGTGATGTTTTATGAGACACTTGGCTTGCTTGCTGGTGGCAGGGGATAAGAAGTAGGTTTGACAAAATCACCTGGAATTTGTGCCCTACAGAACTGGTAAATTCTTACACCCAAGGAAGACTTTCATGCATGAATGGTGAACAATGACCCCCCAAAAATATATCTTAAGATGAGAAAAGAACTGATCAAGAAACAAAAGGATGTCTTTTAGAGGTCAAGACTATCAGGGTAAAATGATAAAATCACTGACAATAAAATGCTGTGTTAAATTTTTTGCAAAGAATATTAGAAAATAAAATCTTTAGCTGCATGAATTTAAAAAAAAAAAAAATGAAAGAAGATAGTAAGAAGAAGGGGAATGAGAATGCAATGACAATGAGACGGAGATTAAAGATAGCTGAGATATGGCCCTCAAACGAGATCAATAGTCTACCTTAGTTTCTCAAAAATGATTAAGTTTAACAATATAGGGGGTGGTGAATGGGAATGGGGTTCGTGGAAATAGAAATTACTTCATCTTAAGTGGAAGAAAAACTGAAAGATTTAAATGGGGGAAAGAGTGGGGAAGAATAAAAATTAACTTGATCATTCCCATTCCAGTATTCTGAGAAAATTGTCACTCAAAACTAGCATTTACAGTATCGCAGTGTGTTTGGCATAATACCATCTGATTGGATTACAACATATGTAATGTCTATGTTTGAGGACGAAGGGCAAAAAAAAGTGCCCAGACAAGTCTATGTCCATTAAGATGACTCCATAATACATTAGACATTAAAACTGAGTTTGAAGAAATTAGCTATTAATAAAATGGAGGTAAATAGAAGAAGAGATAGAACGCAGTATGGATTTAGCAAATGTAGACTGTATTGCACAACCACATAATCTTCTTTAACGAGAGACACGACTTTTTAAAAAAGAGAATGGGAATGACGTATACCGCGGTTGCTCAGATTGCTATGAAGTGGTTGGTACAGCTCAAGATGGGAAATTATTAGCTAGGTGGAAAAAGAGAATGATGACTAGAAAAGCTATAAACTGAGTCAAGTAGTAGGTAAAAGGAAGACAGCAATGAGTAGTATTGAAAGAGGGTGTATCTGGCTAAAGTGAGGATTAGCACAGGAGTTTCTTATGGATTGGTATTTCTATTTATTCAGCATTTTCATTAATTGTCTTGCCACAAGAAGCAGGAGTGAGCTAATTAGATGTACTGATGACAAAATGTAGGGAAGAACAGTCAATAAAGAGAAGAATTGGGACTCTCTGTAGGAAGTATTATTTTAATAAAATCAGATTAAATTCAGTAGTGGAGAGTCACAGTGAGTCGCATAATAACTCAGGCAAAGCATTTCTTCTGGGACAGGATCATTTAGAAAGGAGTGAGAGAGAGGAATGCCTGGGTGTATGAGGCAATCACAGCACCCGCCTTAGGAACATGGGGTGGTTGTATAAAAGAGAAATGCAGCCACAGGATGTTCTGCTACTAATGCCATTGATAAAGGCAATGGGAAGGAAATATTTGTCAAAGCAGAGATGTTTCAGGCAGAAGTGACTGGTGTTTGTCATTGAAATTAGGTTTTCCTAGCAATTTCCACCCAGCTTCCGTAGTGCCACGGTCCTGGAGTGTCAACAGCATTCTCTCTTGGGTAATTTCTTAGCCCCTTCATGATGCTTTTAAATGACTTGAGATAAGTGGCACATCCAAGCTGTACCCAATGCGAGCTGATGGCATCATTTCACTTCCCAGAGCACACTCAGTAGCTCCTTTTTTGATTGTTTGCTGCCATGGTTGCTTGGTTTTGTTAGCAAGCACAGGCTGTCAGCTCTGCATCAGGGCAATTCCTACATTTCCTTCTTACCCCTTTTTTGAGGCTTTGTAGCATTAGCTGCTTTGAAGAGCTAGGGCTGTTTGGAAAGAGGAGAATATCTAAGTGTTCCTTTGCATTTCCAAATGTCTGTAATTGAATAACATTGTGAGGGTGGCTCAAAGGTTGACAGGACTTCCAACAAAAAAAATTTCAAAGTTGTAGCTCAGCTTAATAAATCTATGGGCTTCCTTTACACCTTTTGACATGGGCACTTCCATAGTGGCTCTTAGACTCTGTCTGGACCAGTGTCTCAGGAGGCAACAGGTGCTTGACAGAGGCAGTATCAGTCCCCGTTGGCTGAATTTTTCTTGCATTTGACATACTTGCTATCTACTTAAAGGTAAGCAGAGTATTGTCCCTGAATATTGCCTAAGAGTAAAAGCAATCAAATCTCAGGACTGCATTTCCATGAGAAAGGTCCCCCCCACCCCAGACACTTTATAGTGACTGACAGTACATTACATTTCAGGGTTCAAATGAAAAATACATGGTGGGTGGAGGGGGGATTGTCTGTTCCTTAAGGAAAAATAAAAACATTTCTCTCTTTTTTTCTTGAATGATGTGGAGCGCAGAGCCTTCCTAACTCCTGGCAAGTCTTTGTGCTTACCTAGGACCTGAGGGCAGCTTCCCAGGCAATCCCCAAGGCTGCAGGAGCCTTGGAAGTTCTCCGGAGGCACAAGGATCATCCTCCCGCCTCAAAGCCCTTGGCTGAGTCTCTGAGAGCTATGGCAGCATCTGCACTACCAGGGCAGACATCTCGCATTCATAGCAGACTCTAAAGTTCTCTGCCTTCCCTCTGAGGGGTTCAACAGTGCTGTCCAAAAGCGATGGGTTATCCAGTCTCAAAGGGGTTGACAC
The DNA here is from genome assembly GCF_000687285.1 of Phaethon lepturus. NCBI lineage: Eukaryota > Metazoa > Chordata > Aves > Phaethontiformes > Phaethontidae > Phaethon > Phaethon lepturus. The sequence continues at coordinate 7,602 of NW_010561603.1, read as the reverse complement.
CTTGGACCCACAAGCTGTTTGTTCAATCAGTGGCTGAGAAGTCAGGCAGCAGTTTAATGGGACTTAATCCTCACAAAAGCTTTTCAACGTGATGTTTTGCCAAAGCCTGGTTTGATTTTGTTGTATTGGTTTAAAAATACTTTATCCAAAAATTCCTAGGCAGCTGTAGGCAATAACTCTTCCCAAAAGCATAGATAACACCGGAATAGCTCTTGGGATGAACTGCTACTCCTGGAAATGACTGCCTAACAGTACCTGCTAAATGATGTGGCACAAGTTCTCAGAGCTGGTCTGTACAGTTCACAGGGAAAAACTCATTCTTAGCATAAACAGCAAACACTTTTTTTTGCCCTGAATAAATCATTTAGCCAGCCTGCACTCATTTGCAATGTTTTATAACTTATTGCCATTACAATGCTTAGTGGTTTGGGTTCAGATCCCTAAGCCTATCTCTAACCTCTTTTTATCTCTCATCTCTGCTAATGTGAAGATTAGTTTCTGTGAACATTGAGATGCATCATCTCTGCTGACTTCTAGCTTCTTGTCGCCAGCTCCTTGCTTCACAAAGGCTGAATTTTAGAAATTCCGTTGGCCTTTTTCCATTTTAATCTCCCTCACTCACAGTCCAGCTCCCTAAAAGATATTTCATGCTCTGTCAGGATGCTGGACAACAGAGCTGGTTTTCTCTCACACTGAAGAGGATCTGGCAGCCTACCACAACCAAATCGGTTGGCTGGCATTGCTCACTGCCTAGCAGTGGGAGATGATATTGTGCGTCTCACGTATGGTGCTGTCTCTAATTAACCAAACGTCTGTGGTTCCAAAGCTAAATCTGGGTACTGGGAGACTCAGCTCTCTGATACAAGTTTCTGTGCCATCTTCAGCATCTTGGTTCTGGGCTTAAGGAAAATGTTTTTCTAATTTCTCATTCTCAGTGGAGTTCCAGTGCTTGTCAAGCAAGAAGAGCTTTTTATCAGCTGTCCTAGTGTTTCAGGCATTATTCCTGGCAAAAGCTTCTCACCCTCTTCTCAGTGAGAGACAAAAGCTTTACCTTTATGATCACATCTGTATTCCCCAATATCAAGATTATTATATGTACAAAATATGGTTTCCTTCTTTTTGCTTGTATTTTTGCCTGGAAGACAAGTATACTTTGTCATTGAACTCCCTCCATGCTAATACTGCCAATTTGTTCAAGTTTTAAGGGCTACTTTCCTGTTAAACACTCACTTTTTTGCTGTCCCGAATCATCATAAACCAAACACTGTACCTTATTTCACGTGACAGAGAGGACTGCGTGTTTCAGCAAACTGAACCAATCTGTGGAGCTATTCGGGTAAGAACACACAGCCTTACAGACTTCTATGGGGATCATCATACAACTCTCTTTGTAACAAAAGGCCATAGCTAAGGACACCTAAGCATTATCGAGCTGTGGACAAGCAGGTCAAGACAATCATGCAGGGTGAACTCATGCATCAGCCGGAGAATTAACATTCAGCAATGAGACATATTTTTCCATCAGTTTGTTACAGAAGGACTCTGGCACCCCTCAGCTCAAGTGAGTTTATTCTGCAGGATTACGTTTCCTCCATTTGGAAATCTGCACTTGTTCCTTGAGCTACTATGTACTCGATTCACTTCTTGCTTAGTACTCCTTTGGCTGCACCTTCAGGTAGCTTCCTCTTTTCTCCTGTCCATCCCATTGCTGAGGGTGTCACCAAGGCAGTGGAGCCAGGGAAAGGCCACAGGCTTATACCACAGATGCTGCTGTATCTGTGGGCGTTTGTTTACCTCTCTCATCAAGGCTAAGAGCGTAAATGGGGGCAGCTGAGCTGTGACCGCGTTTCCCCTTTTGTACATCACATAGGACAAAGAGGGTGTCTGTAATGGACAGCTGAGCATTACAGCATCTTAAATATCATGCGTCAAATATTTCCTTGTATACATCTTCAGTGTTCAGCACCATTACTGAGGTGTTCTTGAAAGGCTATAGCACAGCTTTTTATGAATTGGAAAATTAAAAGTGAGCCACAGCATCATACAGCGGGCGATGCCAAAAACCTATCTTTATTAGAAGAGCTATACATGGTAGAGTAAGGAATTAATAATATTCCATTGAAGACAACATATTTTCTTCCAACAGTCAGTCATCTTTAATAAAACGATTCAAAACAAGGCTTGTTCTCAGTGTTAGTCTGTAGTCCAGATTTAGTACGAGCTTTCATTTTGAGAAACAGTATTTTTTAAAATGTACAGATGAATAAGGAAAATAACACAGTGCTGTTATAAAAACTAACAGTAACACAAGCCAGTAAAAAATTCTTAATTATTAATTTTATCCTAGGAACAGATCTTACCAAGTGTTAATAATCTCCTTGAGCTAAACTGAGCACTGAGCAAATATACCGCATGTGTAGCTTGCTACACAAGCAATATCAACAAATTATTCTACCTTTTTCATTCTGAAATACCAAGTTCCTCAAATGCAAATCTTTGTCCAGACCTGTTTTAATTTCAACATTTTTTCCTTGGATTTGGGTTTAAATTTCTGATGCAAATGAGAGAGAGAGAAGCAGAAGCTATTCCCCAAGCGACTGTTGAACTGGGACGTGGAAGCCACAGGTGCAAGTTCCTGTCTATATCAGATAGAAGGTATTTCACTCCAGAGCAAGTATTTCATTTCACATGAGTGCCTCCAGTATTGCTGTGCTGAGAATAGCTCTTTTTTTAGGTTTTACACCAAGAAAAAAAATGTTTCAAAGTCTCTTGTTCTTTTCCAATATGGAATGAAAACAAATTTCCAAATCTCCCACTTTTTTTTTTCCCCCGAACTTGAATTCTCATTTTTCAAGTAGCTCTACAATCACGTGGTCCGTCTTATATTTTACTGCCAATCTAACACATGTCATAAACAGAGTCTCCAGCTACAAAATGAATTATTTATATGAAGGGAGTGAATCCCAGAACGTTGCAAGTTTCCTGCATGAATACTTTTGTGCCTCTCGTTTGTCACACGCTTCATCCCATATTTGGCTCTTGTCAGATTGAGAGCAAAGGCTCCGGGTCGCTGCCCCAATAGGAGCATCTGCTCTTCCCCCTTTTTTCCAGAGCCCAGAGGAGGTAAAAATATGACAGTGCTATACTGGGAGTCTTTTATTACCCATTTTGTATCTGCCCTGTCCCTGTGCTTGCAGTCAAGTAGGGAAGATGGAAAGATTTCTTCATTCTTAATGGTTTTGCTCATGGGTAGGGTGAGTTCTGCCACATCGGCCGCTTCTGCCTGAACATCATGCTATGTATGGTTCGTATAGGTCCTGTGTGGCTACGGAGAGCGTAAGTGGAATAGCTTTTATATTTCCACAAATAATTAAATGGGAAGGAGACATACAATTTTAATATAATTTTACTATTTGTTATTTAAAGTATTTTTTCCTATAAAATTATCTGATTTAGTGCCCAGAGTGCTCATGGGGTGGGTGGTCGCCAGCAGACCATGAGGTGTCAGTTCTTCATAGCACGGAAAGACCGTATATCTGAATTCTCCCACTGGAATTGCAGGATTGTCCTCCAAATCTACAAATTTGGAAGAGTCTCTACAGAACAGGAAAACGTATGAGCTGTGACAAAAGGCCTTAATGAAAAGGAGTGGACCTGCAGAGAACAAACTCGGGAGACAAATACACATCGTGGAGGCTACCTCCTTTCAGCAGCACCAGGAACAAAGCAGTATGAATTACATGCAGAAGAGAAGTAAACCTAACCCTAACCAGGTCAGAAGTGCATGTGTCTGTAATAACGAGTTCCGCAGACGCTGCTGCCTATTAGCCCCGTTAAGTACTACCCCGGAGCCTCCACTTCGACGCTCCTCCCCAGCTCCAGGCTGTGGCTGCAGGTTTTAGGTGTGTTTCACCAGGAGCCCCACAACCTGTTGCCTGCAGTGGCTCTGCTGCATATCCAGAAGGCTTTGAGTGCTTTTTCTGCCTTAACTGGCAGCAGCAAAGCCCTTCTGGGGTGATTATTGCTGCTTCAGTTGGACAGGTAGCGGATGGGAAATAAACAGGTTCAGGAGCTCAGGGGACACCCGTGTTGCTGTAGGCAGGGAGGCACTGGAAAATAAATATAGCTAAGCAGTTGGAAAAATATTTATTTATTTATGCTCCTTTCCTTTTGAGATGAGAGATGGGGGCCAGCTCCAGTATGAACTCAGTCTTTTTCGAAGCAGTTGCCAACTCTCTCCAGCCCTGGAAAACGACATCCCACAGAAGTCCATGGCCAGCTACAGTGATGACCCATTTGGAAATGCTTTTTCTTATTGTTAACTGTGAAAGGAGATAATTTGTTACATAAATAATGAATTAGATGTGTATTAATTTAGAACTGCTTGTCTGAATGGTTTGCAAAGCAGCTGTGTGATTTTAGGCAGTCATATGCTGTCAATTAACAACTTATTCTAAGCCAAATCTGTTTAAGCTTATTGTGTGTATCACACAGTGTGGAATTTCTTCATAGGTTTTACTAATTCTAGCTGTACACTATTGGCTGCGTAGTAGTTTAAAACTGCTAAAGATTAGTAAAAATCCCAGTTAAATTACTGACGGGCAGAGGGAACTTCCAGCTGCATTCCAGCAATTAATCTCCTAGTGATACTTTTCCTGTTGCTGAGAGGGTGGGAGACCTCATTAAAACCCCCAGGTTTTTCTTTATGGAAAACATAACACAAGTCCAGGAAAGCAACATTAAAATTGAACATTCATAATATTTTATCAATATGTTATTCAATGAAGGGAGGGAGATTTTCAGTTCATAGTTAAACAAACAGCATGGCTCATACTTACAATTCTGATTGCTCACTGTCTTTCCAAAAGCAATATGCCCCAAAATTTTAAAGGACTGATCTTATGCCGTTACAGAATTTGGGAATATCTGAGACAACTCATTTAAAAAATATGTTTTAGAAATTAATTTAAACCTTTGACAAGTTTCTTTTATTTTTTAAGTGTGCTGTGTATCAAAACGGGATTTCCACATTTTGATTATTCTGACCTTGTTGGAAGCTAACAGGACCTTTAACAAATCGGGAAGGGCTGCCACTGAACACTACAATTATTCAAAGCCCGTCTTAACAATGCAAGTTTTCTCCGGTCAGTATTTCTAAAAGGGTAATCCTAAAGCTGATAGCATGACTGAGCTACACTCTTTTACACTTGCCATTAGCATTCGCAGTATACACCACCGTATAGTTTGGACTGAAGTACACAAGGATCACCATGGCCCATTTTCTGCAAAAGCGTCCGTTCTCTAAGAATGTGGTCATTGCTAAAAAAAAAACCAGACAAGCTTTTACACAAAAATCCAGGGCAGTTTTTGCCACACAAATTTATTCATAGAGTCTCAGTGGAGCTTTAACCATTTTCATAGGAAGAATTGCTCCTGATGTATATCAAGTCCTTAATAAAATCACTTATGATGAAGCTTGTTCCACTAGAAAAATGGTGTAGAAGCCTGGCTAAGGGTCAGGCAAAACTCAAGAGTATCAAGATTGTGTGTTTCTGTGCTTCGCAGTGCGATGGCTCCCCAGCACACTCAGTCACATTATCTGAGCACTGACCCACAGCTAAGGAGGAGGAGAGACAACTCTCTGTCATTGCCAGGAAATGTGTCCAACTGTAAGGAAATGTTAGGAGTTTCCCTATTAACAATGTTCTCTACTAGTGCTTTGATACCTACCTGTGGAAGGAAGCTCTGCCTTCAATTCAATACAGTGTGAATACATTCAGTCCTGGCTCCTTTAGTCTTCTTCATCTTGAGGCTCCTTGCTGTCTCCATTTCCTTCTTCTCCATCTGATGTTTTTCTTCCATTGCCTTTCTAACTCCATTTTTCCTCTCTGATATCTCTGCTCCTTCAGAGACAAATTAATTTTTTCAGATCTGGAATTCCGTATTCCTCTTTTCCAGACACATCCCCTCGAACAAATATTTTTTATAAAATGAGCAGGAAAACCTGCAGGAAAAGGTTAATCAAAATGTCTTTGGGCTACAACTGCCCATGGACAAACCATTTCACCAGACTTAGTCAATGAATAATAAGTTTCAGTATCACCGCTCTCTGATCCCTCCCTCAGTAGAGTAATTCAGCTGTAGTTAAGTGGGAAAAATTGCTGTTAACATGAGTAAACAGAATTGCCATAAAACTGAGAGGCAACAGTTTTTAAACCTGATAAAAGGAAGTATTTTTTATGCAGAAAATATTTCACACAGTTTTCCTGGGAATTAGATAACATTGACACCAAGAGCTTAGAGCAATAGAGAGAAATACAGCGATTTCTACAGAGAGTGTGAACATCCAATTACAGGAGACAGATTTCAGCTCAAGACTTACATGGCTATTATCTAATCTACCAGAGTCAGACCAGGATGAAACTTTCCTAACAACAGATTATTTCATAATTTTCTGTAACAAAAAT
>NW_010561603.1:0-1104 GCF_000687285.1 Phaethon lepturus | reverse complement strand
AACCTTTTGGCAATTCAGACAGATACAGAGAAAATTAATAACCAAATTAATACACCAAATTAATAACTGGGGTCTGCTTCATTTAATTGTAAACAAAAGAAGTAGCATCATATTAGATCATATGTGGATATTTCATTTATGTTAGGTAAAAATTACAAAGATTCTTCTTGACTTTTTCAGGACAAAGTTCTTCTTCTTAACTAAAATGAGCTGCTCTTACATTGGATTTCTTCCTCTCTGCTACCTTCTTTTTCCATTTTTCCCTTTCTGCCTCTCCATACCTCTACCTGCATAGTACAACCGCTTTCTCTCCTTCTTCACTCAAACTGGCAAATTCTGATTCCTCAGCTAAGTTCCTCCAGTAAGCCAAGCAGCCAGTAAAATTAATAATATTGTCATAGCACTTCTTTTTAATTCACTCTATTGCTCAATTTGCTTATATGATTGTGCAGTTGAAGAAAAGGGATGAAATGTCAGACTATTGTACAGATCCAAACCAGCCCCTTTGAACTCTGATTTTACAGCAGACGCATCAAAGAAGAATTGCTTCTCCAAGGCTTTTTATCAACAGAAAGTATAAAAAAGAAATTATAAAAGAACATATTCTCATTCTTACCTCAATTTCCCATTCTAACTTCAGGAAGCTCCTGTTGACTTTGATGGTGTAGGATTAAACCTTTGGGCTGAGATCCTCAAAGGCACTTAAATGTTGCAAAGCTAACTTTTATTCCCCCTGTGACCTCATGGATTTCTCAGCCCAAATACAACTTTACAGGCAATGAAAGGTGAAAGTGAAGGGCTGACTAAAAAAAAAAAAAATTAAATCAGAAATCAGTTGAGCAAGGTTCATCAGTTGAGCAAATCAACCATGGATGAAGAGCAGAGAAGTGGGACTCAGCATAGCCATCTGCCTGTGCATAGGCTCTAAGTGACCTAAATGCCATTCCCCTCCACCTACATTCTTGATATTTTGGTGTGCAAGGGCTGGATGATGGCTGTATCTGTATCACAATGGCTGACATACGCCCAATCTGACTCCAAAGGAACTAGTAAGTAAAAAGTGGAATGGAAGGAAATGGGATGGGATGGGATGGGATGGGATGG
>NW_010561602.1:0-761 GCF_000687285.1 Phaethon lepturus | reverse complement strand
AGCCCATATATCCCCCTTTGGGACCCCATTATCCCCTGGGAGCCCCTATATCCCCCTTATTAACCCATATATCCCGCTTTGGACCCTATATGCCCCTTTGGGACCCCAGATAGCCCCCCTCCATATACCCCCTTGGGACTCCATATAGCACCTTTGGGACCCCACATAGCCCCCTGTGAGCCAATATATATGCCCCTTTGGGATGCCATAGATGCCCCTGTGGGCCCCTATATCCCATTTTGGGAAGGCATATACCCCTTGTAAGCCTGTACATCCCTCTTTTGGACCCCATACAGCCCTTTTGGGACCCCATATTTTCCCCTTTGTGCTCTATTCCCCCCAGGGAGCCCCTATATCCCCCTTTGGGACTCCTTATCTCCCCTTTGGGATCCTATATAGCCCATGGAAGCTCATATATCCTCCACTGGGACACCATATAGCCCCTTTGCGACCACATAGAGCTCAAGCGAGCACATATATCCCCCTTTGGGCTTCAATACACACTTGTGAGCCCCTATATCCCCCTTTGGGACTCCTTTTCTCCCCTTTGGGACCCCATAACCCCCCCTGTGAGCCCACATATCCCCCTTGGGACACCATATAGCCCCTTTGGGAACCCATATACCCCCTGTGAGCCCATATATGCCCCTTGGGAACCCCAAATATAGACATATTTAGGACACCATTCACCCCCTTGGGACCTCATATACCTGCTATAAGCCCCTATATGCCCTGTGTCCACATACAGCCCCCTTGAGACC
>NW_010561601.1:363-1701 GCF_000687285.1 Phaethon lepturus | reverse complement strand
GGCCGCAGGAGCTGCCGACCCTCCGGGGACGCTGCGCTCCCGTGGGAGCAGAGCCGGGCGCTCCGGGGCGGCATCGCGGGCTGCGCAAACCTGCCCCTTCGTCCCTGGGCTCTGCTCGGGGGTATACTTAGCACAAAATTAGACGCTCCAGCCTTTCAATTTACTGAGTAAAAATAGACTGGCCAACATTTCCTTGAAGTACTCGTACAGCGAGTGATGTGTCTGTCTGCAGCTATCAGGCAGCCAGGCCTGGAGAGCGAGGAAAGCTTTCTGTGCCACGTTCAAATAAAAACGCTGGCATCTGTTTAAGGCTGTGACTAAGAGCTGAAGCCCCGAGACGTCAGGCAGCGAATCGGTTCGGGCTCTCAGCGAACGTCTCACGCGAACACCAGCGAGTCATGCTGCACGTCCCGATGTCTCATGGCCTGTCGCTGTACCGATGAAAGCACGACCGCTAAAAAAACCCTCGTGAGGAGGAAAACAAGAAAAAAGGCACAACCAATAAAGACGAGAAGGGTTCCTTCATCTAATTCCTCATGTTTGGGTATTTAAAATCACAGCCTGCTCAGTAGGCTTCCAAGCTTGCATCTCAGGTTTTGTACATCCCTTGTTTTGAAATATCTCCTTTTACTGCTTTTTACTGGAAAAGCCCAAGCTGATATTTGTGAATACATTGTGGCACAGCTTCCTGGGAAAGTGATGTTTCCTTTGTGTACCAGGATAATAACAGCAGAAGAATTACAAATTGTTCCTATGCTGGAGTCTGCATACGGAGACCTTCTCTGCTGCTTTGTTCCCAAACACTGTCTGTAGCTTCCTGGGTGCCACAGCCAGTAAATGCAGTTACAGTAGCTGGTGACCGGGACGGTGGATGCACAAGGGTAACAGTCTCGGGGGATTCTGTTTAGAGTCTGCATACGCTTCTCAAGTCATCATGGATGGTAAATGGCCAGGAAGCCTGGTGATGGGAAAGGACTGGACAGTCACATAGTAATTCATTGCCACAAAGTAGTGTAGTAGCCAAAGGTATTAAAAAGTTTCCAGAAGGGATTAGATGCCTCCTTTGAAAGCAGGTCCAACAGGGCTTATTAAGCAACTCCAGAAGTATAAACCATGGCCTGGCAGAACGTGGGAGGATACACGAGGGGTAGAATCACTCTGTGTGTGACTTATTTCTTGTGCTCTTCCTTGAGAAACCACATCTGGCTGCGGCTGGGAACATCACGCTGCTCTAGATGCACTTTGGTCGGGCCCCGTCTTTTTGTCTAAGAGCCGCAACACCAACGAGGACCTTTCGCAGGGAGGGCGGGCAGGCTGCAGGCGTGGGGGAGAGGGGAG
>NW_010561601.1:0-342 GCF_000687285.1 Phaethon lepturus | reverse complement strand
GGGGAGCGCGCCCGCGGCGTCGCTGCCGAGAGGCCGGGCGAGGGTGGCTCACGGGTGCTCACCATGCCCAGACTCAAAGCGCAGCGTGGCCACATCTGCAGTGGCTCCGGGATGCTGCCTGTCCCGCTCCCATCAGCTTTCCCGGACTGACACTCGGAGGGCTCTGGTGTGCTGCCCTGGGAGCAGGGGTTGACGTTTTATAGCAACAGCAGGCAAGGGGGAATAGAGGAAAAAGGTTCTCGAATGTCAACAAAAAAATTATCTTGTGCAAATAAACAGCATAGATGGATTATCCCGTGTTGTTTGCGCAGGGAATTGCTGGGATGCCTGCCCGCTGCCAGC
>NW_010561600.1:0-1574 GCF_000687285.1 Phaethon lepturus | reverse complement strand
GGGTCACCATCCTTAAGGATCTGCCAGCTCTGTTCTGCATCCTTGTCTCTGAGGACAGTTTCCCAGGGGGTCCTAATGACTGACTCCCTGAAGAGATGGAAGTTTGCTTTCCTAAAATTCAGGGTCCTGACTTTACTCTTTGCTTGTCCTCTATCACTCAGGGCTGCGAACTCTACCAGTGCATCACCACTGCAGCCCAGGCTGCCACAAATCTTGACATGACCAATTAGCTCACTTGTGTTGGTGACCATCAGGTGCAGCATGGCATCCCCTCTGGTGGGGCTGTCTATTACCTGGCACAGGAAGTTCTCCTCCATGCACTCCAGGAGTCTCCTGGATTTCCTACAGCTTGCATTGCTGCTTTTCCAGCAGATTTCGGGGTGGCTGAAGTTCCCCAGCCAGACAAGAGCCTGAAAGCGTGAGGGGGCAATGGTGACTGGAGAAAACTCTCTACACTGGTATAGCTAAGTTTGGGAATATCATTATAAGACATTTTAGAGTTTTATATTTGTGTTTCTTATTTAGAGTAAATTCTTTTCCCATTTGCCTGAACAGAGTATTTTTTGCTGGCAAAAAGTCTTTCGTTAACATAACAGCATCTGCATTAGAAATGTGACCCACTTTCACTCTCTCTTTAGGTGTGATTTAAAAAAAAATTCTTTTTAAAAATGGACAAAGCTGTCGATGGTGTACTTTAGCCAGTCTCAGTGCTTTAATTTGCCTGGGTCATAATGGAAAAAAACCCAACAAAAAACTATGTGACAGAACATTTAAATTTGTAGGTACTTTAGCTGAAAGTAAATAACAGAGGGACTGCCACAGTGATTGTTTTATGATTTTTAGTGATTAGTGCAATACTATTTTCATTTTATTTTTCCTGAAGCTGCACCAGAACTTCAGCTTTCCATGTTGTACATTTAACTACGCAACCTCTCCAGAGCCCTGTCTGAGGTGAGGAAAACAGAGGAATCAGGCAGACTTTTGTGTAAAGATGCAAGATGTTTCTTTTGAGTAAACTTAGCATTCATTTAGTCATACTTAAAACCGGGAGTCAGAGTGAAATCCATTCCTGATATTCTATACTAAGGAACATGCGCTCTGTGCAAATTTTACTAGATTTTGGGGGGGGAAGGTGTGTTTAACCATCACCTGAAAAACTGTTACAGCAGAAAGCAAAGTGTAACACAAGATCTGACAAGAAATAATAAAAAAGAAATATATTACTATATCATATTTTGGAGTTAATATAGGCCTATTTATTTTACCATTCGTTTGTACTAGAGCAGAATTTAGTCACCCATTGATCTTGTGGTAGGTGCTGTAAAATCACACCAAAAATCCTTGCCCCAAAGATCTTACTTTGCCCTTACTTGCCTTGCCCCCAAAGATCTAAGTAGGCAGGATTGATATGAGTTCTTAAAATACAGTTTTTCCATGTCTGTAAATAAAGAATTAGAGGGTAGCTGTAAATCTGAGGCAGAATCAAGAGAAGCCAGGTATCCTTACGTGGTCTTTCCTTGTGAGGTACAAAACATAAGGAAGTTGCAGAAAAGTCTACAGGAAGGTAGAGGGAA
>NW_010561599.1:794-2431 GCF_000687285.1 Phaethon lepturus | reverse complement strand
GCGCACTCAGATTTGCAGAAGCAGCCCTATAAATTAGTAGCAGCCAAAATACCTTAAAAAGCTCAGCCCCCCCGCCCGGCACTGGTGCAGCCTCTGGCAGCGGGAAATGCTCTGGGTTTATACAGCTGTAATTGGAGAAGAAAAACTTTAATTAAAGAATATTTGCTCTTTGTAGATAGGGAGGGCGAAGCACTGATAAATGCAAAATACAGAAAAACAGCTCTCTTAAAACTATTGGGGAAAAAAAAAGGTCGTCTAAGAAGCTGCGGTGAGGTCAGCGGAGGACGGTACAGAGAAAAAGCAAGTCTGGCTTGAGAATCGCGAGTATGGGAAGGAAGATAATATCGGGGGTTTGCTGGGCTGGGACTGGCCGGGGAGCCGCTGGGATGGGTTTTCCAGGACTTCTCTGCAGGCGTGATGGCTCGGAAGAGGGAAGCTCAGCTTGCGCTTGGGAAGGCGCAGAGCAAGAATCCTGTTCGAATCAATGCCGCCTCCCTCCCCTGCAACATTGGAAACCTTTCGCGCCGTTTGGAAAAGCTCGCCGCGCTGGATCCGGCCCCGCGCGGCAGAGCGGGCTTAGCACGGCGGCGGGTACGGGGGGGGGGGCTGGGCTTAGCACGGCGGCGGATACGGGGAGGGGTCATGTGGAAACGAGATCGGCAGCTGGAAGGGAGAAAAAAAAAATCCTTTTTTTTTCCATGAAAAGTTGTTCTTAGAGAAACGCGGCCAAAAGGGGAGGAAAAATGGCAATAACTGGTGAACGGTTCTGCCAGGAAAAGCGCACCGGCCGCTGGAGGCGTTCGGGGCGATACCGGGTCTGTATCGGGGAGATGCCGGACGAGGCAGCGCGAGGCGCTCGGGCAAACCGGGACGTGCAGTCCTGGAGCTGAGGGTTCGGCGCCGGCTGCATCCCGCAGCCAGAGCCCGTCTCCCAAGACCCCTTCCCTGCCTTGGGTCGCGTGTAACGTCGTTAGCAGATAAATTATCTGGAAATCTGCTGTCGTTGCTGACTCTGAGCCTGGAGGCACGAGGCAGCTGCTTCAGATAGATACCGGCTCACCAGGTATCGCCTCGCACGGCCGCGCAGCGCCTGGTTTGCGGTGGCCTGGATGGAGGAGGGTGGATTCATGGTCTTTCCTCTGCGACGCCTTGCCAGCCCTTTCCGACAGCGTTTGGCACGGGGGCGAAGCCGGCGAAAAGCCTGTGCCGCGTGGTCCGCGTGCCGCGCTAAGGAGCCCTTTGGGTGCCGCGCTAAGGAGCCCTCACCGCGGAGGGAGGGAGCGGGGGTCCGGAGCAGCGCAGGATGCTCTGCGGGAGCAGCTCGAGCAGCGTCGGTACCCCGGCAGCGTGTCCTTTATGCATCTTTTTTGCACCTTTTTCTGGGCCAATTCCTTCTCTTGCGCTTTTAAAAAAATCATTAAAATAACCGATGTAAACGCAAATAAAACCCCGCGGCGCTACGTCCCGCCGCCCTCTCCTCCTGTGCTAGCACTGGGACTCGGGATCACGCTTCCAGTCTTAACGCGGTTATTTTTTCCCTCGGCCCGGGCTGGAAAGGGATGGACGCAGTCTGGATTTCTGTTGTGGAAATCCCCGACGGGAGAGGTCACAGACAGCTCTATTACCGCTGGGTCCTG
>NW_010561599.1:0-310 GCF_000687285.1 Phaethon lepturus | reverse complement strand
GTGCCCGCCCGGGGACGGCATTTGGGCTGGGACAAGCCCCCTGCAGCACCCTCGGCTGGTTGCAGCAAAGGAGGGGGTGGCAGAGGAACGGGCGTCCGGGGCGGAGAGGTGTCCCAGCCGTGGACCTGGCCACGGAAGAAGCCCTCTCCGCCGAAGGGACGCGGGGCTCTGCACAGAAAACCCGCCGTGCGGCTTTGGGGTCCCACCTTAACCCCCAGCAGAAGTCGCTGACCGCCTTGTCGCGACCAGAGCGGGGGTTCGGAAAGCCCCTGGCCTCGCAGCGGGGCGCTCCCAGGTACATCCCCCCGGG
>NW_010561598.1:1960-4184 GCF_000687285.1 Phaethon lepturus | reverse complement strand
TTATTTTATTTTATTTTATTTTATTTTTTTAGTTCTTCATGTTTTTGGCTTGGAGGCACGTAAGCAGTTACAGATTAACGCCCCAGAGAAGCTCCTGAAGGACAGGGCTGTGCCCAGGGGAGAAGATGCTGCTGCTGTGATGGGTTACATCAACATTTTAAAACCTTCCCTTGCTCGGAGGAATAACCCATCCTCCTTTTCGCGCCACCACAAGAAGGTTGCGGAAGGGCTGGGATGGGGAAAGGCAAGGGAGGTCTCTGGGGTTGCTCGCCCCGCTACCCCGTGCCACCGTGGGTTGTCTCCCCACGGCGTGGGGGAGACCCTGGCAGCATCCCTGCTGCCACCACCCAAAAGGCGGCCGACGTAGGTCAGCCCTGAGCAAAAGTTTCCAAGACCCAGAACTGTACCTCTTATTTGACCAAACTCCTGACAGCTTTTGCATGCGAGGGGGAGATGAGCCTATCCGTTACACGTGTCATAAATTATTTCTTGACCATTAGCAGTTTTCCTGCATCATAACTGTTCTTCAGGCATATTAAATCAGCGAGAAGGAAGAACACGCCAGGACATCTGGGGCTGCCAGATAATTCAGTTAATTTCTATTCCCTTGAACCTGGAGGTGTTAATTTGGAAGCACAACAGCAGAGTCTGAAGAATGCTAATACGTCATTTGAATGATTAATGCAATCAGGGGAATTGGGGGACCTTTGTTTACTCTTTAATTTTGACATGGCGCAGCACGGATGAGAGCGGCTAATTTTCAGTGGGGGGAAAAAAAAAAGTTAAGGGCAAGTTTGTTTCATTTTGGTCACATAACTTGCGTGAGGGACTTGGAAGGACAAGGGCCAGTTTGGTTCAAGCAATGGCTGCAACTGATAAAATTATTTGCTCTCTGCTGAGCCGGGGCCTCGGGGGTGAGGATGTTCTGGGAAGCTGCAGGCTAGCACCAAGCTGGGGAGGGAAATAAAAGTCCTTGCCTGGAAAAAAAGGTCTGTGGATTAAAAGAGGTGGTGCCCTCCGAACGGCTTTTAACCCGGCGTACTCTGCATCGTGTCCCTGTTTACTCATGGTTTGCTTTTAACTGACTTCATTGAAACCCAGCTAGGAAAAAGCCTTCGCACCTGAATTCCTTAATTCTGGATTTTCAGCCTTCGTGAATTTGGAGACGCGCTTGCGCGTTTGCAAGGTTGATCCTGCCTAGGAAGAGCCTGCGACAGCCATCGCAACCTTTCAATAGCCCCCTTCCCCCTCTGACTGCGGGCTACCGAGTCGTCCCTTTTAAGACAAAGGCGGTATTGTACGAGCAAAAAGAGAATCGGCCCCAAGCGCTGCGCCGGCTGGGGAGAAGGGGCGGAGGGGGAAGCGTGCCATCAAGCTTTACCAGTCAATGAATGTGTTTGTGGCTCATCAGTCGCATCTCATTGTACCTGTCGGGAAGCCCGCAGAAGTCACCTGGTGTCTCCTCGTTCAAGCCTTTCAGCCCAGCGCGGGAGCCACCCTTCCCGAGGCCAGCCCCAGCCGTGCCTCGGGTGCCGCCCCGGGCGCTGGCCCGTGAAAACTGGGTGGCCCGCGGAACCAGAGGTGCTCGTCGGGAGGTGAAAAGGACCGAATTCTTCTGGAGGGTCTGGTACTCAACTGGAGCAAAGCGACTCTGCTGAGTCTGCAAAAAGGGTAGTGGTTGAGCCCGAATACACAGGTGCGCACCCACCCTCCGGCCACCGGCACCCAGCTGTAGGGAGTCGATGGGAAGAAGCGTGGGTTTGCCCGGTGTCAGTTATCTCAGCTTCCCCCTGGGTTGACAGGAGGGAAATTGCTGTTTTAAAGGGTAGTGTAGAATTGCACCCACCCCCCCCCCCCCCCCCCCCCTCCAACCACACCAACCAAAAGTCGCCTGGATAAAAAGGAAGCATCGGGAAGGAGGAAAACTTTTGTAAAGAATTTGTCAACCTTGTGAAATAGGAATAAACAGGGTTTTCAGCATCCTCTTGCTGTGAGCTGCTGGGGACGGGGTCCAGTTCCAGTGGTCCTGGCCGGCCCCCCCGGGAGCCCACAGGAGCCTTGGCAGAGGGTGAGCTACGGGGAGAGCAAACCCCATCACCCTCCCTGTGGCTCTTCAGGTGCCGTGTGTTTTCTAGGGATGATGCCAAGTGCTGCGTGGTTGGGGCTTTTCTCCTCTTCTTCTCTTCTCTTCTCTTCTCTTCTCTTCTCTTCTCTTCTTTTCCCT
>NW_010561598.1:1491-1821 GCF_000687285.1 Phaethon lepturus | reverse complement strand
GAGAGGTGGCTCTTTTGACATGTTGTTATAGTGATGGAAGGAGCATGGATACACATTCCTCCGCTCTGTGCGTGAGACATATGGGAGCCAGATTGTACCTGTCACAAGTTGCCAACCTGAATTTGCGGGGTATAAGGGGACACATTCCCAAGGGAATTTCCACTTGACGTTCTTGATTGCTTTGGCTAATATTTGCTTTGTGACCTTTCCATTAGCAGATACGGCGCTCGGCGTTCGGTGCCGCTCTGGGAACGGGTGCGTCCGGCTCGCACCGATGCCGCCGTAGGTTCGCTGGTGGCGGGGCGCAGGCCACCCACCCCGCCGGGCCCG
>NW_010561598.1:0-1397 GCF_000687285.1 Phaethon lepturus | reverse complement strand
ACCTAAAGCGGCTTGGTCGGGTCTGCTCAGTCGTGGATTATCCGCAGCCAGAGCGCAGGGCAGAGATGGTTCAGGTTTCCTCCGTTACGCCGTCGCGGTCGCAGGACCGTGCCGATTTGCTGGGGCATATACCGTATGGGGACACGTATCTGCCAGGACGGGCCGTTCCAGCCCGGCTTCCTTGGGGGAATAGGGCGAGCCCTTCCCACCGACCCCTTTTTAAGGGGCTCCTGTTGTGTGAGCCCACGCCTGTTGTGGGGACCGTTAAGTCTGTCTGCTCCTGAAAAGGCTTTCATTTGAAAATTGATTTCGATTTTATTGGAATAATCAGTATTATTTTAGAAAATCAATATATCATCAACCTGAAGCAATTTGCAGGGTTTTTCAGTCTACTGATTTAAAAAAAAAATAAATAAAAAAAAATTTGGGTTTTGTTCCTGCTTAATAGAAGCATTTTGACTGTCAAAATTTCCCAATCTAAAAACAAAAGCTGTAGCTCCGACTGTGGAAAGGCCAAGGCAGATGCTGGGCTGACTGCTGGGGGTTTCACCCCCTGCATGGGTGCCGTCTCCCATCGCCCCACAGCGAGCGAGAAGGGGGCCCGAGTCCTGTGCCCACCCCTTGCAGATGCTCCCCTGGCCATGAGGTGACGACCCTGCGTAGCTGATGCTTACGGTGGGGTCGTTCCTCTGTGCGCGGGTCTAGAGAGAGACCCCAGTGTGCTGCTGGTAGCTCTTCCCGGCAGGCGGCTCTGGGCTGGACCTAGCCTCCTCCGCCGCGCCGCTGGGCTGGCGGCACTGCCCACTCGGGGCACAAAATGGAAGCTTTCCAAGTTGCGCGTCATCCGTCTGGTGGCCGTGGTGTTCTGGGATGCGGGAGGCACACCCAGGACCTTAATTATCTGTATGGGCAGCAGAAAAGGAGCCGTGAAAGGAGGTGCTTGTAGTCTGGGAACCGGTAAGCCAAAAGCTATCCCAAGGAGCGGCTTGTTATGGAAAAATTTTCCTCTTGGACCGATGCTGCCAGCTCCACCGCGCCTTCTGCGTACGGCTGCGGTTTGCTGTCCATCAAGTGTTCACCCGCATCAGCAGAGTGGCTGTGAGAAGAGCCACGGCGCAGGACTTGGAGAGACCGGCTTGGGTCTGAGCTTCTCAAAGCGTTTACAAAAAAGAGGAGGTGGGAAGGCAGCGAAAACCCATCCTGGGTTGAAAAGCTCCGCTTGCGTGTTTTGGTTTGCGGAGAAGCGGCAGAGGAAGGGAGAAGGAGAACGTGAGCGAAGCTTTACCAAACAGGCCCCCACGTGCATATTTCATACTATCATTTATCAAAGTTTTATGAGTATCTGGTCTTGGCCCCAAAATCTTTTCAATTGAGGGATTTCTTTTATTATTATTATT
>NW_010561597.1:9215-10139 GCF_000687285.1 Phaethon lepturus | reverse complement strand
GGAGCAGTGCCTCGGTGCCTCCCCGGGAAGGAGAGGCTGTGGTCATCCCAGGGGCTTCCGAGGGGACGGTCACACCTTAACCAGGTTTTGGGATGTGCCCTATCGCCCCCGGGGCTGGTAGCACCCTCCTGCCAGGCACTGGCACCTGCTGGTGCTGGTGACCCCAGGACAATGTGGGCAGGCACAGCCGGACTGGGCTTGGCCTTGGCTCTGTTAATCCCAGCCCTGTCCTTGTCCTGTCCTAAAATAGCCACCACAGATCTCGACCTGAAGTCAGCGCTCACCAGGCCCTGCTTGACATCCCTGCCTGGGTATCCCTGGGGACAAGTGGAAGAGGCCTGGGTGTGGCCACAGGCCCTCAAACCAGGGGGATGACTTTCGGTACTGGTCAGTTACCGCAGTGAAGGTTTCCTGCTGCCCTTTGTGACCGCATGGGGCTGGGGTGGGTGCTGTGGAGCAGGACTGACCCCCAACAAGGAAAAGCACTGGTATCCACCATGCCCTGGCTGGAGCAGCTAACCTGACAAGGGAAACCCTGCCACATCCTTTGCCTTTTCCCTGACTAGCTTTGCTCTATGATGGCTCCTACCTGCATCCCTTCAAGCTTCCTGGCCCTTTGAATCTGCTGGCAGGATGTCTATGTGCTTCTGCCATGGCTTCATTGCTGGCTGTTAGACCCATATTTGGTAGCAATCATTGTTTATTCCCTTCTCTCTCCCTGTGTCTTGCTGCTGAGAAGGGGAAGGGATGTATTTTTGGGGATCTTTAGCTTTGCTGGAGCCCACAGGTTGCTGGGTAAAGGGTCTGAACACACACACACACCCCCGACTATGGGGTGAAAACCCCAAGTGCTAAATGAGTAGCTGCTGCTGCGCAACTGGCGTGGTTTAGCCCCAGCTGATGACTAAGCCCCACGCAGCCGCT
>NW_010561597.1:7275-8883 GCF_000687285.1 Phaethon lepturus | reverse complement strand
CCCGTGCACCCCCAGCCTGCTCGCTGCAGGCCAGCATGAGAAGCTGGACTGTCCTTGACTACTCAGCAACAACTCAAAACATCAGCACGTTATCAACATTTTCTCATCCCAAATCCAAAACATAGCCTCACGCTAGCTTCTATGAAGAAAATTAACGCTACCCTGGCTGAAACCAGGACAGCAACATACATGATGGTGTGTGGTGACCACCAGCCAAGTGTGCAGCTTGCTTGCTGAATGGCAGTGGCGGGAGCTTGGTGCATCCTGAAGTGGCATGTCCTGGCAGATTTGGGGAAGGGGAGCAGGAAGGCTGGGGAACAGGGACCTGTGGGGCGTCCTCCTTTTTGCTGGCTGAGCATGCCGTCCTTCTGCCCTTGCTTGCCCCTGTGCCTGCCTTGGTGCTGGGCAGCCCGGGGATGCCACTGTTTGTGCCCTTTGGAGGGCAGGACATGTCCAGCAGGAGTGGATGGGCCTGGAGATGTGTGGGGAAACACCAGCAGTTAATGATCAGAGCCGCTTCATCCTGGTGCAGGTGAGCTTGTGGGCTGCCTGCAGCTGTGGCTGCAACCCCCCAGCCCCACTGCCTGTTTCCCATGCCAAGGGCTGCCCTTCCTGCAGGGGCAAGAGAATGCTCCTACCCCAGCCATGGGTAATAGCTGGGTGGTCGCAGAAGTGCTGTGGGACTGGGCTCACCAGCCACTTACGTTCCTCAGGAGCAAGCTTGGCCCTGGCTGGAAGAAACCATCTCACTGTCCAGTGTGGCCACGCAGCTGGGAAAGAGGAAGCAGGCTGAATTGGCTCAGCAGTGTGCATCATTGTCACCAGCCAGGGCTGCTGGCTCAGCCTTCCCATCAGTGTGAGGCTGAGCCACCCGTGCCCCCAGTGCCTGCTGTGGCTGTGTATACTGGTCCCATGCCAGAGGACCTGTCCATAGCTGGGTCCGGCTTCTTACCGGGTTAATTTTTGACCTGGTTCCTTCTGCTGGTGTGCAAACGGAGCTGCTGCTGGCAGGCATTGTGGTAGCCTGGGACCTGCCTAGCTGTGCTGGCCGGGTGGGCAGCCCCGTGCCCATGGAAAGTCCCAGCAGTGGGGTGGTTTGCAGCTGATAAAGCTTCCTGCAGCCAGCTCCCAGCGCTGCTTCACTCACAGCCTGGGGGTGGTCTAGAGCGGGGCCTTTCCCAAATGAAATTTGGCATTGCTGTAAAAAAACAACAACAAAACCCAAACCTCATCCAGAGCCTCCCTTAGAAAGGGCACATTAAAAATGGTGAAATTGTTATGTTTGAAGATTTGTGGCTTGTTCTGGAAAGTTGTCATGAGTGTGCTGGCAGGCTGCTTCGATACTATTGAATTTTAGTTGATTTTTTGTTGTTGTTAAGATATAAAACCTCTGTAACTGTTCTTGCAGTGTTAAACTTGGCCGATACAAATATAGCAGTTACGTCATGTGATGGAAAACTTGCTCTCAGTGGTCCCAGCAATGACGCAGTTGTTCCTCAGGCTGGTGCAGCGCTGGCTCCCCTGCAGCTGTCCCTGCTTGTGCTGGTCCTGCCTTTAAGCAGAGCCCCAAGCCAGGAAACCCACCACTGCCGTGGTTTTGCTCACCTC
>NW_010561597.1:5594-7173 GCF_000687285.1 Phaethon lepturus | reverse complement strand
AGGCAGCTTGCCATAAAATGCAGAAGTGCCTTAATCTAGCTGCCAGCTGGCCAGCTCACTGCTCCGGTGCCTTATCTGCCTTTGCATACTAACAGCTGATTGCGAATGGGTTTGCTTGCTCTGGCGGCAAGCCAGTGCAGAAATTTGGTGTGTATTCATCGAGACTTGGTTTGTTTGTTGTTTTTTTTTTTCTTTCCAGAGCTTGAATTTTGCTGTCCTTTTCCTTTATTTTTCTGGTTTGCAGCACCAGGCTCCCACACTGTCCTGTCCCTTACCTAGTCCAGCTTTTCCTTTCCCACATGGTACCTGGAGGGGAGGGGTCTGCAGGAGCTGAACCCTGTGTCGGTGCCCTCTCGCAGGAGGAGATGTGTGGGCAGATTTGCAAACCCCGTGTGATTAATTTCCACGTTTGCTGACAAATCTCTCCAGGGTTTGAGGAGGTATACTTATGCGGCAGAGAGCATTTGTGCTTTAGACCTTGATGTCAGCAAAGTTCAACTGCTGGAGCCTGAACTGTTTCCATAGAATATGGGAATTAAAATGAACCATCTATCTCCCTTTCCTCCGAGGGTTTGCTTGATGTTGTAAGCACCTTTCCTTCTAAGCTCTGTCGTTTTTGTAAGAGCTTGGGAGTAGGAAGGCTTGAGCAATCATCCTCCTGCGAGGTCTTGGAAAGCCCGTGAAGGGCATGCTAAGGGATGCCTCCGGTGCAGCGCCTGATTTTTGGGTGGCTCTGGGAGGGCAAGAGGAGGCTGTAGAAATGACTGGGGCAGGAGCAACACCAGCATGGCCTGGCTCCTCTCAGTTCTCCTCTGCCATCCGGCATCCTCCCCTCCTCTTCCTTCGTGGTTTCTGACCTTGTCCTGGTGGTAGCATGTTCCCCTTTTCCTGCAGAGGGACAGAGAGCAGTTTTATGCTCAGCTCGTGAACATTTTTAGATATAGAGAAGATGTTGAGTACCGGCCTGGTGACTGCAGCAGCCTGCCCTATGTATGAAATACTCAGAAAGTCCTTTCTACGGCAGGGTATTCCTCATCCCTTCGGTTCTGCGGCTTTGCTGGTGCTTTTGGGTGGACAGCAATGGCACATGCGGATGCTTCCATCGCCTCCTTCCTGCTGCCAGTGGGCTCCCTCGCTCCAGACCCAAAATGCATTTCATTCCTTGTCAGCAGAGCCAGTGGGGGCCATGGGCCTCTGCAAAAACATTGATGAATGTCTCAGGAATGTGGAGCTGGAGCGGCTCCATGTGCTGGTGGAGGCAGCAAGCTCCTCTGTCCCTGCCTTCCGTCCGTCTTTATGGTTCTGCAGGAGTGGGCCCTCTGCCTCTCCTTGCTCTGACTCACTCCTGCCCAAAATCGGACGCAGGAACTTTTTATCCATCACAGGTTGTGACCCTAGCCCACTTGGGTCCACAGTTGGAAGCAGCTCACACCAGTGTACCCCCTTCTGCGGGGGACCGAAGCCGGCAACACCAGACAGGGATGCACAGGCCTGCTATCCACTGCTGTGGCACAAGGCAGGCAAGGGAGGCTGCTAGCAAGCCTTGCCCAAGAACCTTCCTGGGCCAGACTGAGGATGC
>NW_010561597.1:1611-5568 GCF_000687285.1 Phaethon lepturus | reverse complement strand
CAGCCATAATAGGAGGCCTGGTAGGAGAGAATCAATCTAAAAGAGGACAAGTAGATATGGTGCATCCCACCGGTGCTCTTGTGTCTTCCTACTAGCTGGGGTTTAAGGACAAGGCAGCCTGGGTCAAGGCAGAGCAGGGAACTCCTTCCACATGAGCAGGCTCTCAGGGAGAGTAAAAGGGGTGTCACTACTGGAAAGCATTGGGTTGGGGCTGGCTGGGGACTGGGGATGCTGAGAAGGGCAGGGAGAAGGACCTGGCGCAGGGACCCCAAGGCATGCAGCAACCTGGGAAAACACTGAAAGCTTCTGCATGGCAGGTAAACCCAAAGAAAAGGACTCACCCTACAAGCCACAGCAGGCAAGTGGACGGGGCTTATTTACAACCTCCTTTTGTTATTTCTTTTTGATCTGCTGTAAGAATATTGTAGTTCTAATTAGGTGTTAAACCTGGTGTTTCGGAACCCTGTTGAGGGATGCTTGCTCTGAAGCTGAGCTATGCAATCCTTCAAGCTTGAAGCTGATCCTTCAAGCTGGACCCAGCTTGGGGCCCGTTTCAGATAGTGTGGTGCGGCTCTCGTGCCCCTGCAGCAAGAGCTGCAGCAGCTGGGTCCCTCATCCTCCTGCGCATCGCCCTGTGCATGGGCTCCCCTGCCCTGGGTTTGTGCAGCCGCTGCTGCCATAGACCTCAGTCTCCAAGCGCCAATGTGGTACTTGGCGTGAGTGGTACTTTCCACAGGTAGTTATTTTTAATGGGTGGGTTCGGTGCCTTGTGCCCTTATCTTGCCTCCCCAAGCAACTCCAGGCTTTTCCATCCCTCTGGGTTCCTCTGTGCTCAGACTGCTGGCTCAGCACCATCTGCTGGTGACATGGGGGGCCCTGATAGCTGGGGCAGGGCCCCACCAGCTCCAGGTTTTCCTCTTGTGGCTTCTGTGTCACGGCAGGTTTAATTATAACCCCTTCCGTCACACTCTCCCAGCTTATCTCACATGCTCCTGTGCGCTTGCTTCCTCCTTGCTGGCAGCATCTCTGCTGAGTACCAGCCGCCATCACTCCTGCAGGTGAGCAAAATCGGCTTTAGGACCTTGGGATGGGGAGACAAGGGCCCCAACGCTGGCCAGAGACCCCGGGGTCAGCATGGGGCTGGAAAGCAGGACCCCCTTGTGGGCTCACCAGTGTGGGGTGCAGCCCTTGCTTGCCACTAGAAACCAGGTCCCAGCTTTTGGGTAGCAGAGGTGCTGCTGGAGGAAGAGGAAGGACTGATGCGTGGGGTAGGGGACCTTGCGGGGACGGCAGTCAGAGCTAACCTGGCTGTCTCCTCCAGCAGGTGACACAGGAGTGGGGACAGCCGAACTGCCACCATGGTTGCCCTCTCACTGAAGATCAGCATTGGCAATGTGGTGAAGACAGTGCAGTTTGAGCCCTCCACCATGGTGTACGATGCCTGCTGGATGATCCACGAACGGGTGCCTGAGGCCCAGATGGGACAGCATAAGTTTCCGGTGGGGCTGCCTGCTGTGCTGCCATGTTGGGGCCACCCCAGCTTGGCTCCTGGCATTTCACTGGCTTCCCTTTCCTCTCTTGTCCCAGTGCCTGTCTGGGTTTTCCCAGCAGTGGGGGGAGCAAGGTCCAAGTCCTTCTGCCCAGTTGAGGTGAGGGGATGAGCTCCTCAGGCTCCCTCCTTGACAACCCAGAAAAAATTTGTGGGCTTGAAAGATAGGAAAACACATTTGGAAGTGAAATACTCATTGGGCTCTTTGAGCCTCCTGCCCTTTCTGTCTCTGCTCCTGTCTCCTACTTGCATTCATCACCACTAGCCAGGACTAGGTAGGTTTAAACAGTCACAGGGGTCATAGTGAGCATTAATAAACCATGTAAGTTAATTTTTCCTTCCTTGGGGAATATATAGTCCTCTGTCAGGTCTGTTTCCCCTGGCAGCTCTCTGCCAGACTCTGTGCTGGTGCTCTGTTACCTTGCTAAGCTTTTTCAGTTCTAATATCTCCCTGCTGCCACAAGGCTCAAAAGTAAGCTTATGGCACATGAACTCATGATACGATTCACACCCACACAGATGCGGCCTGTCCCCAGCATGGATGGGGTGGGGCTGGAGTGCTGGGACATTGTCTTGGGGGCTCTTCTGGGTCCCTGCCATCTCTGAAAGTGGCTCTGCTGTGGAGGAGAGCCGTGCATCGGGCAGGCAGTGAACAGGAGGTCAGGAGTTGTGGGAAGAGGAGGGGGAGCGCAGTGACATCTGAGAGCTGTGAATTCCTCATGGATGAAAGGAAATGCCTTCTTGTGCAGTTCCCAGCTGGCCTGTGGGATCATGGCTTTTGGTTTTGGAGAGGGACTGAATGTTTATGTGGAAGTGGGACTGTAATGGTGTTGGAAAGAGCATTGCATTTCCTGCTTCTGGGTGTGAGCCAGCCTGCTTATACAAAAAAAAAAAAAAAGAGGCAAGGGGAAAGCCTTAAAAGGAACTGCTTATTCCCAAGTTCCTTTTCAGTTGCTCACAGCTTTTCTTTTCCTATCAGTTCCTTGCAGCTTTTGTTTCTCTTTGCTCTCCTTACCCGATGGCTTGGGGGTCCCTTTTTGAGCTGCCCTGTTTTTTTGTGACCTTTGGACTGGGGGAGCTTCAGTGTAGGTTTCCAGCCCTGCTCTTGCTCTGTCTCAGGAAGCACCTCTCCCTGCCCAAGCTATGGATCTGGGGCAAGCTGCTCACTTTTCAGCGCTTTAGAATTATCCTTTTAGAATTTACTTTGAAAATAGCTTGCTTTTTTTTTTTTAAATTTAAAAATAGAAAGGCAAACCTCAGTGATTTTTCTGCTCCCTGTTTAGTTGGATCCTAACAGCAGTGTTAGCCAGGCAGGAGCAGGGTGCCTCAGGAATTTGTCCCTCCCCTGCAGAGAGCTGCCAGGGAGATGACTCATTATAAACTTAGCAGCCAGCCAAGACAGCCTTTGGCATGGGGTTGTTGGAAAGGTGGAGAAGGACCTTTTCCAGAGCAAAGCCAGGTGTGGTCTTGGCCTCTTGCAGCAGGAAGATAGGGCCATCCCCGTGGGTCCAAGCCAGGGTGACACTGCCTGGGCATCAGCAGCAGCACTCTCACTGAGTACCCCAACCCCAAGGGAGCAGGATTTGGTGAACAGCACTTCTATACTTTCTCACCACTTGAGACCTTGTAAGCTTCGATCCCATCCTCCTTCAGCCTCCTCCCCAAACGGAGGTGTCCCAGCTCCTTTAGTCCCTCGTTCCAAGGCTCCATCGTTTAAGTTGCCCCTCTCTGTATCTTTTTAAGTTCCACTGTGTCCTTCTGGGGAAGTGCAGACCACACCACCACAGAGCACTGAAAGTGTGGATGTGCCTAGGTTTTATAGACCAGTTCCCAGCATCCCTCCTGGTGGTGCCCAGCATTTTACTACCTTGCTTTGGCCACTGCTACATGTTGCACTAAAGATTTGAGAGAGCTGTCAACCATGACTCCAAGCTCTTCCTTCAGTTGTGGTCCGTTCCAAGTTGGGCACTGCATAAGCATGCTTCAGATGATTTTTTCCATAGGTAACTATATGGTAAAACATGTACCTTGAAGCTCGCTTGCCAGCTTTTTGCTGGGCTCCAGCATGCACAGTACTGCTGTGCTTCGTGTGCTCCGCTGCAGGCACATCCCTGGGCGCAGGCTGGCATCTGCTCAGGATTACTCTGTCAGAGACTTTACCTGTTTTTCAGCCAATGATTTTGGGCTGTTCCTCTTGGATGAAGACACAAAGAAAGGGATCTGGCTGGAGACTGGGAAGACTCTGGAATACTACATGCTTCGCAATGGAGTAAGCATCCATCCCACATCCTTCCAGCTGGTACCCACCTCAGCTCTGTGGTCAGATGTGCCCATGGTGGGGAAGTGCTCTGGTTCCCTGCCCTACTGCCTTGCATTGTGCCTGGATGTATCCCATGACCCCCCCCCCT